>NC_135411.1:61333766-61363766 GCF_051991245.1 Festucalex cinctus | reverse complement strand
TTGTCATTTCATCAGGTTCAAACACAGGCTTATAAAAATTGAAACACATGAAATAAATTTCAATTCAGTTTCAAGTTCCAAACTAATACATTCAAATTCAAATCATACAATTCAGATTCAGTTTTTCGATGTAGTTTAAACCAAGCTGAAGAGAGAGGTTTGTCTACTATTCGTAATTTTCGTATTGCCTTATCTGCTCAAGAGATTAGAACCAACTCTGTGATCATCCTCTGACAGTATAAATCAAACCATTATTGTCAGACAAGTTTTATTAGATCTTGTGTTCTCATTCAAGTATTGTTGAGTGCAGTGAGCGCATGGATGATCTCCTGTGGGTGCTTTGTTTGGCATCCCATAAAAACGTAAGTGACGCATGTTTCAAGATCAGGGTCCCACTGACGTCATTGAAGCCATCGCTTAGCTTCACACTGCTTTCGTTTACTTGTACATTTTGACCAAAACACTACGTTTTCCTTTCAAGTTTTGAAATTGGTTAGGGGATGACTTTTTTACAAAGTGATTGGGATCATTTTTGGAAGAGCACTCTGTCGTCCAAGTAATTGGACATTCATAACCCTGACTGCCCCCACGGTTACCTGGACAACACTCCCCCCTTCAACGTGTTGTACAACGTCAGACAAACGAACACACGCGACCCTCATGTAAATGAAAGACGTTACCAAGTAACCAACTCCCACTTGGTCTCTCGTTTATCTTTATTTCCCATGTGTACCCACCAAAGCATTTACACCTGTAGTATTATGTCCAAATTATGATTGTTCTTCCATATTGGCAGCAGCAACTGCAACCTGTGCTTCTCGACCTCCAATAAGAATAAATCAATCTTATTTACAATTGTATGTTGTTAGACTGTGCTTGTATAGTTGTGAAGCGAAGACAAGAGTAGAAATGAAAACATCAGTTCTCAATAAACTTAGTTATTGTTATACTGTTATTGTCTTCTGCCTGTCACTCAATGTCACTGACATTGATATGTGAACAAAAATATTGTTTCTATACTGTATTGTATTTACTAGGGGTGGGACAAAAAACCGATTCGACCGAACCATCGGTCGTTTAGGGGAGCTAAACGGCCGTATCGGTAGCAGACTTGTCAACCGATACAAAATCCGCCGGGAATCCTTAGATACATTGCTTGTAAAGCTGTGGACCGGATATCGCGTTGCTGTGAATCGGTTGCGAGTGAGGCTTTATGGTTTTCATAACAATAGCAAGAGTTCTGCACCGTGCTCTACTTGTTTTGTTTACATTTCAGTAGCAGCACTATTCAAGCTACTTCCGTGTTTACAGAGAGCTAGCAAAGTAGCGCTCAGAGACGCTTCATTCCCCGGATGTTGTAAACATAATGCAAAGACGTTACGCACCTTGGGGAGGAGCCTACCGTCAACGCCGTGCTCGCGACACGGCACAACGAGTGACAACATGCACTGGAGGCAGTTAGCAGAAGCCGGTGCCGTACATCTCGGTATTTCCCATGGCTATCGAGTCCTCTCGGTGCACTCGGCGTACCAACGCCATCCCGGGCCGGCGTTGGTACTGCGCGCGAGCCAAAAAGAATAACTCCCGTGACGATGCAATGCATGGATTCAAACGACACAGGTATGTCCCACAGCCAACACA
Source organism: Festucalex cinctus (assembly GCF_051991245.1). Lineage (NCBI taxonomy): Eukaryota > Metazoa > Chordata > Actinopteri > Syngnathiformes > Syngnathidae > Festucalex > Festucalex cinctus. Next base: position 61,362,125 of record NC_135411.1, on the reverse strand, counting down.
CCAGCTATGCTAAAAGCACACTGCAAGTATCTCATTTATCAGTTTGTGGCTCCCTGTCAATGTACACAACTAGCATGAGCAGAAGGGAACTGAGACGTGCCCGCAATTACGTCATCAAACTCAAAATGAACGACAGCCCAGAAAACAAAACAAACAGTAGTGATTCCGTGGTCATCATCGTGTCTCAGATTAAAAAAACAAAAAAGATATCATACATTAACCAAAAATGAATGTGATGACAAAGAAAAACAAAAATTGTTAAAAACAAAAATTGTTGATAAAAAGGTTAGGGCACTTTTGGAAATATTTTTGGATATATTAAGTTGTTAAAATGTGTTTGATAGATTTATTGTTCCATAAGGTGGCTTCATATTTCTTTTGGCTGGACGGTAGGTTTATTTCATGTTTCTGAAATACTTCACAATGTGCACATATTCTGTTTAATTGTGTTGGTGTCTGTCTAAAGGTTAAATATTTATATTTCAAATTGAATTATCAGCCTTTTGTTTTCCTGAAACCTTATTTTTAATTAAAAAACAAAAATTATAACTGTCAATAACAACTAATAAATATTTAAACTGATACATTTTTCAGTCATATCGCCCAGCCCTTTGTTGCGGTCCATTTAAATACAGTAATTGATTCAATATATAAAAATATAGAAGACATTGTTGTTGTTCTTTTTTAACAAATTTGTAGATACTGTAAACATTTGTGGTGTTTTAAGAATGTTTACAAGCAACAAATGTCACTATAAGTTTGGAATATTGAAATGAATCGTATCGAATCGAAAATTGTATCGTTCCCAAACTTAATCGAACCGTATCGAACCGTTCTGTTCTGAAAGATAATCGTTTTTCAATCGAATCGCAACTTGTGTATCGAGATTCATATCGAATCGGCCTCATGTCAGAGATTCCCACCCCTAGTATTTACCCCAAAGCCACTGGTGGTCTCTCAAGATCAGTGTTGCCACAGTTACCTTGAAAAAGTAACTTAGTTACTTTACTGATTACTTGGTTTTAAAAGTAACTAAGTTAGATTAAAAGTTACTTTTTTAGTTACTTTCAGCAGCTGCTGATAACACCATCTCAACATAAAAATAATGCAGTAGAAACGGAGTTCCAAATACTTTATTGAAAGTGCATTTTTAACATGAAAATAAAGTTTTTTTTAATGAAAAACAAAATAGGCAGTCGCTCTTGACTTCTTGTAACGTAAATACTTTTTATAAAACAAAAAATAAAAATCTATCCAGGTTGAAAATGAAAATCCCCTTAATTCCTCTATTGTTTGTTTGTTCCGCTATTCCAGTGTGTACACATGTATCAGTTTAAATATTTATTAGTAGTTATTGACAGTTATAATTGTTTTTTGGTTTGTTTGTTTTTTCTCTTCAAAATAAGGATCAGGAAAACAAAAGGTTGATAATTTAATGTTAAATATAAATATTTAACCTTTAGACAGACACCAACACAATTAAACAGAATATTTGCACATTGTGAAGTATTTCAGAAACATAAATTTAAGACATGAAATAAACCTACCGTCCAGCCAAAAGAAATATGAAGCCACCTTATGGAACAATAAATCTATCAAACACATTTTAACCACTTAATATATGCAAAAATATTTCCAAAAGTTCATTTCCCTTTTTAATCAACAATTTTTGTATTTAACAATTGTTTTTTCTTTTGTCATCACTTTCATTTTTGGTTAATGTATGACATCTTTTTTTGTTTTTTTAATCTGAGACACGATGATGACCACAGAATCACTACTGTTTATATTTTGTTTTTTGGGCTGTCGTAATCGCGGGCACGTCTCAGTTCTCCTATCTGCTGCTCATGCTAGTTGTAGACATTGACAGGGAGCCACAAACTGAGAAATGAGATACTTGCAGTGTGCTTTTAGCATAGCTGGTGTGTTGGCTGTGGGACATACCTGTGTCGTTTGAATCCATGCATTGGATCGTCACGGGAGTTATTCTTTTTGGCTCGCGCGCAGTACCAACGCCGGCCCGGGACATACAAGTGCACCGAGAGGACTCGATAGCCATGGGAAATACCGAGATGTACGGCACCGGCTTCTGCTAACTGTCTCCATTTGTATGTTGTCACTCGTTGCGCGCGCGCGCGCCGTGTCGCGAGCACGGAAACACGGAAGTAGCTTGAATGGTGATGCTACTGAAATGTAAACAAAACAAGTAGAGCACGGCGCAGAACTCTTGCTATTGTTATGAAAACCATAAAGCCTCACTCGCAACCGATACGGTCGTTTAGCTCCCCTTGACGAACGATGGTTCGGTTGAATCGTTTTTTTGTTCCACCCCTACTGAAAACGTAACTTGTCTGACGTCACTCCCCCTGGCGAGAGGGCGGAGACGACCTCATCCCATAATGCTTCACGGACCAGTTGAGGATGGAAATAAATTATTTTTTTTACCACTTTTATGGTCCATAATGCACACTTTTTTTGTTGTGTTGTGTGCCTGTTGGTTAATAAAACTAGTAGTAAAAGTATCATCACTTTTGTTTTGAATGTGCAAACCATTCATGACCAGACCATGGCTGAATTCAGTGTGGTGATCAATGACTTCTGCCTCATCTTCGTAGTTAGCAGTAGTTGTTTGTGACTGTTACAACAGTGAGATAGTTTGCCTTCTTCATGAAAATGTGGAGTAACGCATTGATTCTCTGGACAGTAACTTTAATCAGACTACTTTGTAGAATAAAGTAACGCGTTAGACTATTAGTTACTTTAGAAAGCAACTTTTTAGTAACGCGTTACCGGCAACACTGCTCAAGATACACTTGAGTGCCACTGCAGTGTACACTATGTGGATAGTGAACAATAGTGCTCCCTTGTGGTGAAAAAGTTTTGCTGTTTACAATTACTGTTGTTCAAATGTCCAGTTGAATCAACATCAATACTATTGTGAGGGACTGCACAAAAATATGCCTTTATAAATATAGCACTGATTAGCATGAGTAGGGCTGCTCAATTATGGGAAATAATCACGATTATTTATTTTTTGGTGCAAAAGAAGAAAATGTTTAAGCATTTCAATTCATATTAAGACCAATTAAACAAATAGAAACAACTTTTGGACCAAACAGAATTTATTTATTTATTTATCTATTTGTTTGTTTGTTTATGTTGGCAAAATCTTGAAGTAGGATGATCTTTTTTTTTTTTGGTACAAAACAAGAAAATGTTTACCCATTTAAAAAAATTAAGACCCATTAAAAATTAGATAAATAAATAATAATGTACTTTATTTATTTATTTATTTATTTATGTTGTCAAAAACTGGATTTTTGAGTGCAGCTTGTGCACAGTGCAGTAGGACAATCATTTATATTTTTGGAATAAAACAAGAAAATGTTTACCCATTTAAAAATATTAAGACTAATTTAAAAAAAGATAAAATAATAATAATATACAGTATTTATTTATTTATTTATTTATTTTGTTGGCAAAAACTTGAAGTTGGAGTGGAGCATGTGCACTGCAGTAGGATGATCATTTATTTTTTTTGGTTCAAAACAAGAAAATGTTTAAACTGGAAATCTAATACAAAAAAATATTGACAACTAACATTCTTTGAAACACTAATCATGCACATTCATTTTTTTTTTATTTAAGAAAGGTGCAAATTTGTAAGTTTAAACAACTCAAAAATTTGTTTATTTTTTTAATTTATGCTGATTTAGTAATTGCGGAGTGTAATAATTAAAATTTTAATTGAATTTCAATTAATTGCACAGCCTTAAGCATTAGTTACACTAATAACAACAACAAAATCATTTGTATCATTGGAACACAAACTCAATATGATAATGTACAATTCTACAAAGTGCTAACTGCAAAAAAATAATAATAAAAAAAAATAAAATAAAATAAAAATCTAAAATACAGTACAGTGTTCCCTTGTTTTCCGCTGGGGTTAGGTTCCAAAAAATACCCGCAATAAATGAAACCCGCGAAGTAGTTAGCTTTATGTTTTACAATTCTTATAAATGTTTTAAGGCTCAAAAATCCCCGACCGCACAATTTATACACTTTTCTCATTGAGGCATTGACATGTTCTCCCAGTTCTCTCTTGTTCAAACATTGATAATGTTCAAAACTTCATAAATTTTTATAAAATGGGTATATTACTGTAAAAAAATATGCAAAATTGCACTTAAAAAAAAATCCGCGATACAGCGAGACCGCAAAAAGTGAACCGCGTTATAGCGAGGGAAGACTGTAATATAAATGTTCACCTAAAAACTTGATCTAACTCTGAATATGTGTTGAAATGCAGGACACAGCAGGACAAGAACGCTATCGGACCATCACCACTGCCTACTACAGAGGGGCCATGGGCTTCCTGCTCATGTATGACATCTCCAACCAGGAGTCCTTCAATGCAGTTCAGGACTGGTGTGTTGAATGTTGAATATTGTTATGCCGTTTAGCATCAAGCATCAAATAAATAATTATCGTCATTGCATTTGTACTTTCCTGTCATTTGTTGTCTGTCCCGCAGGGCTACACAGATTAAAACATACTCTTGGGACAACGCTCAGGTGATCTTAATCGGTAACAAGTGCGACTTGGAGGATGACAGGCTCATACCGACCGAAGATGGCCAGCGTCTGGCGGAGGACCTCGGTGCGAAAACCTTTTAGTTGGGAATCTGACCGGCACGTTTGTATGTTGTAAATCAACACTCTCCCGTCTCTCGCGACCAGGTTTCCAGTTCTTTGAGGCCAGCGCGAAGGACAACATCAACGTCAAGCAGGTGTTTGAGCGCCTCGTGGATGTCATCTGTGACAAGATGAACGAGAGCATCGAGGGAGACATAAGCTTGGTGGCCAACCACAGGAACCAGGGCCTGAAAGACTCGTCTTCCGACAGCCAAGGGAACTGTGCTTGCTAAACTACACGCATGAGTACACGTACATACACCGTACTGATAATCTACTTCTCTGTGCCTCAACTCTGGGAAAAACGCTGCTCCTTGTCCTCTCTTCACAATATCTGAGATAGTCCTCATTATTATTAGAGTTCCTCTTTCCTCCCCATACGAAGGTCTCACGGCTCATTTTCTTTTGAGACACACTCACTTGTCAACACGGGCTCTGTGTTATTTTTGTGATATTTTTCTTAACAAATCACTGTATCCACAATCATCAAGCACTTTGACCCACTATGCTTACAGATTTAAGTTCAGTGGCTCTGCACATGCAATTTCATTGGAGACATCTGCACACGGTTTTCCTAATATTGCTCCGTTTTAATTTAACATTGTTTCTTGCGTTTTGGAAGGAATGGCTCTGTAATTTGAAATTAAGTCGTTTGTTGTTTTTGCCCCTTTTAGCGAAGTAAGGGAACCAATTTTTCGGGAGCACTTCAATGTGATGCGGTTCGGTTCAAATTGAAATGTTAAGTCTATTTTTATATGATGAATTAGTAACTTTTTGATTGAAATGACAGGAAAGTGGCAGTTACTGTAATACTTGATGTAAAGTTTACTAATCAATGTTCACATAATGAGAAAATGTTCCATCTCTGAAATTATTCATACCCTTTCTCAAAGCGTGATATTATATACTATAACTTGTAGATTAGAATGCTCTAGAAGTATGTTATCATCTTGGTGCCAAATAATGTTTCCTCAAAATAAATATGTATAATTTTCCAAATGTAATGTAGTCTTTTGCCTCTTTCTCATGCTATTTCCAGTTAGAGGACAACCATCTAAAAAAAAACAAAAAAAAACATCTTTAGCACCTTTCAATCAACACTGAACCATGTTATCGTTTGTAAAGGCTGAATCCTGATTATTTTTGGATTGGATTTCATTAAATTGTGCAGGTGTACCTAATGTGGTATCCAGTCAATGCATTTGTTAGGGTTGCTCGTAGCTTATCAGTTTTTTTTTTTTTTTTAAAGTGATCATTTGATGAGAACATTCTGCCAAAGACTAAATGAATCTTGTTTCTGAACAACCACATTCACTTGCCTTGCAGACTCATGCCTAAACGTCTACTGTGTAATTTTGAGTTAATTTGAGGTAAAGACTTCCTCGTGCCATTTTCGCTAGGTTGACACACCTGTCAGATTAATTCATCTTGTACCATTTGCTTTGGTTCTTTTCTCCGAGAGTGAGGCAACGAGACTGTCGATCCCTGTGAGGAAGTCGTTATGCGCTTGTAACACGAACACGAACTCACCGCTGGCTGATGCATTGTAAATCAAGTGATAACGCATATTGTGTGTACGTGTGTTAACATATGCAACGATCGCTGTTCAGAAAAAGGAAACATGGGTACTTATTATGAAATATTGAGACCCAGAGTGCTTTTCTGACAACTGTTGCTGCATGGTGCACATAAAATGCACTCATACAGTATTTACAATTCTTTAAGTACCTGTGCAGTAAATTGAATCGGGCGATCATAAGAACACAGTGAGTAGCTCTCGTTGCCGATTGCCCAGTTGAGTCATGTTCGGCCGCGTTTGTTTTATTTTTGTACATGACTGAGATCTAATCATGATCAAGCATCATCATGCCTTCGGTTTCTGTCAGGCCAGAGGGCCTCGTCCACATCACAGGCGATGTTCTCCCTAGCTAGACATCTCGGGAAGAACCGCCTTGAGTGGCGTATGAATCCCTGAATGGACTCGAGGCTGACGTCACCACAGGCTGCTTCCATGGCCTGGACAAGTGGGACCTGCGTCTGGGGTTTCGCTCATGCACCTTCCACCTCCAAGCAGAAAAGAACTCCTCTATGGGGTTGAGGAATGGAGAGTATGCCGGGAGGAATCACACTCTAAAATGTGGGTGGTCCTGGAACCACTGACGTACAAGCAGAGCCCGGTGGAATCTCACATTGTCCCAGATGACAACATCATTTCTTTATGGATCATCAATGTGATCTGGTGGAACAAGTTGTTTGTGGAAGTCATCAAGGAAGGCCAGCAGCAAAACCCTCAAGCCTTCATGCTCAAACCATAGTTCAGCACATGGTCTATCACAGTGGCCTGAATCTCATTGGCTATAATAGTTCTCCGTCTTCTTACTACTCCTACTCTCTGTCCTTCTCCTGCTCCCCCTGCTCCTCTGTCATGCTCCTGCAGGAACAGGACAGGAGGAGCAAGAGGAGGACAGAGTCTTCTCTGTTCTCCTATTGCTCCTCCTCTGACTTACACTTCTCCTTCTCAGGTTGCTCTCTTCAAGGTTGTCCATTCACCAAACACAGAGGAGGAGGCTCAAGACTACTGCAGTCCTGATTGCTAATTGCTCACCAGATCTGAATGTGTTGAGTTTTGAACACTTGTGTGCTGTAGGTTCATACCACTGAGATGTCACATGAGAAGTGTGTGTAACAATAGAACATTGTATTTAGTGTTTTGACAAGTTAATGTGCAATTGACTGCAGAGTGTATTGTCGCTTGAAGCGTTGAGCTTTTACATGAGAGGTGTGTGCCATAAATGAGAATTGTGTGTAGTGTTTAGACAACAAGGTGATTTGCAATTGGTGTCAGAGTGTAAAGAAGGAAAGTCAGAAGGGAGTCATAAAAGAGTGTGAAGTAGTGACAATTCGGGTCGAGCGATTGGTACATGAAGTTAAGGTTGTGCAAATTGGGCCAAAGTTTAGATTTCTGTGTGTTAACAATCATGAAAAACTGTAAGTGTGTTCTTTCACAGGTCACTTGTGTGTCTCATTTCTGATTATTAAAATGCGCGATATCACATTGCAGAATTTATTTGTGGTTGAAAGCATATTAGATGGCAGCATGGTCGAATGCAGGTAAGCAGGAATATAAATACTTTGAAGCATGTATGATAATAAATAAAATGTTCAATCTTTTAGTCTTTAGTTGCTACTGTGTTCTGTAGTACATCAAACACTGAGGCAGGGCTGGACTGGCCATCTGGCATATAGGGCAAATGCCCGGTGGGCTGGCATCTTTTGGCACGGATGCAGTGCATGTTAATTTACCTCAAGAGATTTAGAGAGGCCCACGATTTGGAGAGGCCATTTATCCATTTCAAATAGAGATAGCAAACTGAAATATCATCAATAAACATCAGTGGCAGGAAATACATTTGGCAAGAGTCGGGGTCGGCCTAAATCAAAATGCCAGGGTCATTTTTTTTATTTTTTTTGGTGCCAGTCCAGCCCTGCACTTAGGTATAGTGGATATAAATGATACAAAGATAAACAGTTGGCAATTTAATTGATACATTCTGAAATCTGTTTATATTCTACAAATCAAATTTTAATATTATTGACATGTCATACACAACAGTTAAAAGTTACAAGGTTCAGAGGTTAGCAAAAGTAATAATGGCCCAAAAGAAATGCATCACAGTCAAAAAAAATAAATAAAATGATTTGAATTAAAATAAATAAATAAAATCAAAAATTTGAGTTTCGAAATGGCCCGACCACAGCCCAGACCTTCGACCAGGAGTTCGATCCACTTTATAAATAGAATTAAAAAAAACAACAACTGGTAACCAGAAGGGGATGATCCTCATAGCAGATAGAATTGGACCATTTTTAAAATGAAGAGTAAGAAAAGAAAACAATCATTTCAGATTCACCATGCTGAGAGACACTTACAAAATGAATAAATGTTGCTGTCATAAAATGTTAAAATAAGTCATTTAAGGTGTGCACATCCACCTTAGCTGTTATCCTGTGGCTTGTACTGTACAATGCTTTCCCTGCATCCATTTTTTACCCCTAAAAAATTACTAATTTTCCTATTTTCTTGTTTAATCTGAAGAACCATGCATGCAGTAAAACCGCAATTGCCATTGTTCTTCTCTCAACAACACCGATTTCCACACCTTCCTTTTCCTGCCACTGTTTCCCTCTGCATGCCTCCGCTTTCGAGCACAGTTTGAATTTCATGTCCATGGCTGAGAATTGCATACGAATAAAAAGCATCTTTTCTTGCACCAGTACAGATATTAATCAATATATTGCAGTTGCCTTCCCTCTTTCAAATGATGTAAGGAAGAGCGGGGTTGCATTTAAAGAACCGAGGATTGGTCGAGGATTCGCCCTCGGCTACCTATCAGGGTTGAGAAACAGCCACGTCTGCTACTGTGATAACGCTGGTCAAACCAAGACAACAAGAGTGCAGAATGATGATAAGAAACCGTTTATGTCTGCCTCTGAAGGTAAATAGTACCCTGCTTCTTTACATTACTGGAAGCACATCAACTGTATTTGTCTGTCTGTCTATCCATGCAGTATGTAAAGCATGTGTCTTTTCAAAAGTGTTTGCTTGGGTCAAGCATTTGCAAGTTGTTCCACAACAAACTAATCCAAGCGCTCCTTTATTTGTGCATTGTGGCAGAAAAGGTCCTTCCCACAATACCACTGAACTGAATTTAATTTATGGAGCAAATTTAAAAACTACAGCTGAAAACGGTGCTGCTCATAAATACAAAGTTGGAAGCTTTGGATCGTTCAAAACATCGGTAACACTTTATAATAACTATCCGTTATAAGTAGTTCATAGATCATTAGTTGATTGTTAATTAATGAGTTGTTAATGACTTATTAAATGTTTGTTAACTGTTTGTTAAGGATTTATACTTATGACTATAAACAGTTAATATGTCATTATTAAACTGTTAGTTATTGAGTTATAACTGACTTGTTAACTGTATATTAATCATTTGTAACTATATATTATAAATTAGTAAGAGTAAGTTACCAAACTATTAGTAAATTACTTACTAATGACTTGTTAAGTATCAGTTAATAGTTTATATCTGTTATTAGGACGTTATTCTAAAGTGGTAGCTATTCCTCATTTATTAACTGTTATTAAATGAGGAACAGTTGCAACTTTACGATAATATCCCAATAGTATAAATTAGCTACTTACTAATATTTAACTTATATATTAGCTAATTCTTTACATAGTAGATGTTAACCATCTACTAATACCTATGAAACTTTGTCAAACAACAAACAGGTGGAACAAGTTGAAAGTACAGAATTTGAAGGTGAAATTTAAAATATAAAATTACTATGCCTTACCATGCCTAAATATCAATTTTCCGTACCATTGAACTTTTTCCACTCATGTGCTCCTCTACAAAGTTTCACTGCTATAGTATTAGTAGATCGTTAACAAACTATTAACAACTGCTGTAAAGAAGTGAGTTAATCTACTACTTAAATATTAGTTATTACTCTATTTATGTTATTGGGACGTTATTCTAAAGTTGCAACTACTCCACATTTACTAACACGTAATAAATGAGGAATAGTGGCAACTTTATAATAACGTCCCAATAACCTATACAAACTATGAAGTAATACTTAACAAGTCATTAGTAAGTAATTTTCTAATAGCTTGTTAACGATGTATTACTAATTTATAAAATATAGTTATGAATAATTACTATACAGTTAACAAGTCATTTAGAGCTCAATAACTAACAGTTTAAAAATAAAATTTTTACTATTTATAGACATCATTTTAAAACCTTAACAAACAGTTAACAAACATTTAATAAGTCATTAATAACTCATTAATTAACAGTTTACTAATGGTCTATTAACTAGTTATAACGGGTAGTTATTATAAAGTGTTACCAAAACATCTTGATTATATGAAGACGAGTTCAGATATTCAGGTGGAAATTAAATGTTTATTCCTGAACAATTTTAAATGACTCAAGGACTGTTTATTTAAAGGTAGAAAGAAGGTCCAATCTTTTGACCTATTCAATGTACCGTATTTTCCGCATTATAAGGCGCACCTTCAACGAATGACATATTTTAAAACATTTTCCATATATAAGGCGCACCGCATTATAAAGCGCACCTTCAATGAATGACATATTTTAAAACTTTTTCCATATATAAGGCGCTACAGTAGAGGCTGGGGTTACGTTATGCATCCATTAGATGGTGCTGCGCTAAAGGAAATGTCAACAAAACAGTCAGATAGGTCAGTCAAACTTTATTAATAGATTACAACCCAGCTTTCTGACAACTCCATTCACTTCCAAAATGAATAAACAGCTGTTTTATTATTTTCTCTGAGGTAAAGTATTAGTATTAGCTAGCGATCCAAGATGGCGGGATCTTCTGCGCATGCGCGTCACCGATCGTGCAGGGTCACCGATAGCGTCTTGACAGCGAGACCTGTTGCAGCTCAATATTGATCCATATATAAGGCGCACTGGATTATAAGGCGCCTGGTCTGCTTTTGAAAAAAATGATGGCTTTTAGGTGTGACTTATAGTGCGGAAAATACGGTATTCTGACATTTTTTGTTTGTTTGTTTAAATTACAAGGAGCCAAAACAAGTACACATCTAATATCACCCATCCATCCATTTTCTTATCCGCTTACTCCTCACAAGGGTCGTGGGGTGCTGGAGCCTATCCCAGCTGGCTTCGGGCAGTAGGCGGGGTACACCCTGAACTGGTTGCCAGCCACTCCAGGGCACACACAGACAAACAACCATTCACCCTCACAAGCACACTTAGGGATAATCAACCTGCCATGCGTGTCTTTGGAATATAGGAGGAGACCGGCGTACCCACACAGGCACGCGGAGAACATGCAAACTCCACCCAGGAAGCCCAAAGCCTGCACTCAATCTCACGTCCTCTGCATTGGGAGGCGGACGTGCTTACTAGTCAACCATCATCTAAAATATAATTTCTTTAACAAGGGGGTTGATAATAAAGCATATTACTAATTTTAATTACAGTTCACATTTTCTGTCCAACTTAAAAGAACAAAATGCATTTACCACGAAAGATGACAAAACGTGTTATATTGAAGTACAAATAATTATTTCCTGGCTGGAGTTGACACCTGAGCAACAGAACATGCTTTTCACGAACTAAAGACAAAGGTAATGTGCTAACACGACAAGTAACAAGTGAAGGTTGCTAGGAATTATTTTATTTCCAATTACTGGATGTCTGTTATTAAAAACAAGATTACAAATAATTTCTTTCTAATGGCTTTGAATTTTTTAAATGAGATTAATCACATATTAGAATTTTAATTAATCATGATAAATCCCTTAATCAAAAAGGCTTTTTTTCCATCATTTTTTGCCCACCAAATTTAAAGAGCTCCTTTTATATGTTTTTTTTTTTCAATATTTAATGTTGTGAAGACGTCTTCAAAAATGTTTATCAACTGCACGTGCTCTTCCTCGTCTTTTTTTTTTAATTACTTGCATAAATTAAAATGAAAAAAAAAATGACCCCAATAGTTTGACATGAACAAATATTCTGATTGTCATACGCAAACATATATTAAATGCTTTACTTTAATGCATATAGTTGTGTTTATTGCTCAAACACAACCGGTACTACCTTTAACGTAAGGATCATCTGCCGTCAAAATTAATTGTGTCATTAATCTGGGTTAATGCGATCATTTTTTTAAATTAATTAGTTAATGCTTTAACTTTGATAGCACTACTATATATATATATATATATATATATATATATATATATATATATATATATATATATATATTAGGGGTGTGAATTGCCTAGTACTTCACGATTCGATTCGATACCGATTAATCCCGATACGAATTTATAAGTTGATTGTTGCGATTTTTTTCATTCAAATTTAGAAAATACTCATCAGTAAGCTTGTAGACTCTACAAGCTACAATGTAGAGTGTAAGATTTGTATGAAATTTTATTATTTATTTATCTGAAATTTAACCTCCTTATAGAGGTTGTAATCTGTTTCATGTTTGAACAGCATTAAAATAAAATATTAAGGCTTATTGTTCCGTTCATATAACATTCTTCCATGCTTAAGGTGTGAATCCTAACCCGAAGTAAGACTTTTGTTGAATATTTTTCCATTAAAAATGGAAGTTTAAAAATCGATTCAGCCGCCTATTGAATCAATTCGAGAATTGCGCGATGTAGTATCGCGATATATTGCCGAATCGATTTTTTTAACACCCCTAATATATATATATATATATATATATATATATATATATATATATATATATATATATATATATATATATATATATATATATATATATATATATATATATATATATATATATATATATATATATATATATATATTAGGGGTGTGAATTGCCTAGTACCTGACGATTCGATTCGTATCACGATTCACAGGTCACGATTCGATTCGATACCGATTAATCCCGATACGAATGGTCACGATTCGATACCGATTAATCCCGATACGAATTTATAAGTCGATTGTTGCGATTTTTTTTCATTCATATTTAGAAAATACTAATCAGTAAGCTTGTAGAGTGTAAGATTTATATGAAAATGTATTATTCATTTATCTGAAATTTCAGTCTTATAGAGGTTGTAATCTGTTTCATGTTTGAACAGCATTAAAATAAAATATTAAGGCTTAATGTTCCGTTCATATAACATTCTTCCATGCTCAAGGTGTGAATCCTAAAAAAAAATAAAAAATAAAAAAATAAAAAAATCACCAAAAAAAATCGATTCTGCCGATTATTGAATCGATTCGAGAATCACGCGATGTAGTATCGCGATATATCGCCGAATCGATTTTTTTTAACACCCCTAATATATATATATATATATATATATATATATATAGCCCTGCGATTGGTTGACAACCAGTCCAGGGTGTCCCCCGCCTACTGCCCAGAGCCAGCTGAGATAGGCGCCAGCAGCCCCCGCGACCCTTGTGAGGAATAAGCGGTCAAGAAAATGGATGGATGGATGGATATAAATATATATATATATATATATATATATATATATATATGGTTCTGTAATGTGCTTGAAAATGATGAAAACTTTCTTGAGAACGTTTGGTTCTCAGAACTGAACTCTGAACTTCTTAATCCAACTAACAATCGTTGATTTTGATGGAAAGTTGCGACAATGGAAACGCTTTCCAAACTGAATCTGTACACTCTGGTATGATTTTGTCGCAAAATAGGTCTCCAGGGAGAATATCTTCTGCTGATTTGTCCAAGACATTTTCAGGGCAACTATAGCTGCAAATGATCATCCATAGGTTCACCTTTCACGTCCTGCAACAGAAAAGACATTCGTTAAAAAATTGATTTTTTATCGAATAAAATATGGGTACGCATCTTTTTGGGTCACCCTGTATATATATATTGCCATGCGATTGGCTGGCAACCAGTCCAGGGTGTACCCCGCCTACTGCCCAAAGCCAGCTGAGATAGGCTCCAGCACCCCTCGCGATCCTTGTGTGGAATAAGCGGTCAAGAAAATAGATGATGTGTGTGTATGTATGTATGTATTATTATTGTTATTACTATTATTATTATTTTATTTTGTTATTTTAATTAAAATATGTATGTTATTGAAAATTAAATGCATGAGTGAGGCTCACATAGTCATAAATCCGTCAATGAGTCTAATTCCCGCGTACCAGCAACAGTAAAGTTAAAAAAAAAAAAAAAAAAGTTTTCAGCATGTGCTATTGCCCCTCCCCTTTGTCACCTTTGCTGATTTTAAGCGCAAGTAAACAGCTCTGCGCGCATCTTATCAGCGAGGAGCAGCCTTGTAACCGTGTTGCGCTATCCATGGTATCTGAAGCCAAAACAGGACAAGCCCCCTCGGGAGAGAAGTCGTGCAGTTTGCGGCATGCGCGCGTTTGTTTCAGTTTGCTCTCTCATGTTGTGCACAACAAGAGAGCACCGGTCTTTTTGTTCAGCGAGAAGACAGGAGGATGACATGTGATCACCTGAGACGATTATTGGCACTTTTCACCATTGCGTGCACCATGCGGTTGGCCTCCAGCGTCCCAGGCGCACCAGATTTCAAGATGAAAGGTAGGACTGACTCTTAAATAACCTTTTGGGTACATCACTATTCACTAGAGTCCGCTTATAGAAACAGATTGACCTAACTGAGAGGCACAAAACTATATATTTTTTTTTCATGATGCTAATGCTCTTGTGGGGCACCAAAACATCACAGTTTTGATTATGCTGGAAGAAGAGCCAGAAACTCCAAAATGCTTCGCAGAAAGCAGAAAGGACTTCACCTGCTTCTGGGAAGAAGATGAAGAGAAGGCTGGCTCTGTAGACCAGTATTCCTTCACATACGCCTACAAGTAAGAACAACCATGTGATGATCAATGGAGAAGTCACATTAACTGCTTCAGTGCAATGCAGTGTCTGTCTTCCTGGCAGAAATGAAAACAGCAGCAAATGCCCACTGACAGCCCACCATACAGAGGAGGGGAAGAAGCTGTACATCTGCCTCTTGAAACATGCTTCCATGTTTGTCCAAATGGACATTAAAATACATCGTGAAGGGAAGCTAATCCACAATCGGAGTCTTCTGGCGGAACTTTTGTGTAAGTTTTTGTGTGTTTAAAGAAAACGTTTTTAATTATTGTGACACTGCAACACTTTATGTGCAAATTCCAATAAAGTTGGGATGTTGTTTAAAACGTAGTAAAAATAGAATATAATGATTTGCAAAGCATTTTCAAACCAAATTCAACTGAAAACACTGCAAAAACAAGATAATTATTATTATTAAACTGCTATGTTTTTTTCCCAAATATTCACTCATTTTGAATTTGCTGCCTGAAAACAACATTCCACAAAAGCGTACATGCACCTTTCCTTTTAACAACACTCAATAAGCGTTAAGGAACTGAGGAGAGTAATTGTTGAAGCTTTGTAGGTGGAATTATTTCCCCTTCTTCCGGTGTACAACTTCAGTTGCTCTCTCCGCTATTGCGCTTCATAATGTGCCACAATTTCCAGAGGGAGAAAGATCTGGACTGTTGGAAAGCCAGTCTAATATTCACACTCTTAATATGTTTTACGTTTAAAGTGTATCGAAGTTATTATATATTTGTGAAAATGCTTTACACTCATATGAACTTGAAGTGAACTGATTTTTCTTTATAACTGTACCAGACAGTGAGGCTGTGTTTAACTCTAGCAACTACTAGAATTCTAAAAGAATAGATCTCCCAGAGCAGTCATTTTGACGGGTTGCACTCTCGCCTAATAATAATAATAATAGTAATCGCCTAATATGGTTATTACTCACTGTTTTGAGTTGCTAATAAAGCCCCTCTCTTGCTTTTCTGTGGAAAACGGGTGTATTAAATTCGATTATCCGGCTTATGCTGCCAAAAATGTCATGACTCCATCACATCTAGGAGCGCTTTTTTTTATTTTTTTTTACTATAAGTTTATACTCTACCTTGAGCTGCGTCGGTACACGGCTCCTTTAAGCGGAGGTGGGCTGGTCTTATTTGGACTTGCTGTCTGAAACTGTCGAGCGACCCAGCGACCACTCATTGTGATTCGTCAGACTCTCTGTCAGCTTCTCAGAATGTAGCTGTGTAGTCTCCTCTCTAGTATATCCATCCATCCATCCATCCATCCATCCATCCATCCATCCATCCATCCATTTTCTTGACCGCTTATTCCTCACAAGGGTCGCGGGGGGTGCTGGCGCTCATCTCAGCTGGCTCTGGGCAGCAGGCGGGGGACACCTTGGACTGGTTGCCAGCCAATCGCAGCTCTCAAGTATAATTTTTTTTTAAATTATTTTATTCATTATGGTGATCTAGCTTGTATTCAAAGCCAAATGCCTCCACATTGAATGGTCGTTGCTAAAGAAGCCCAGCGGCGCCAACTATGGAAGCCCAGCGGCGCAACCCCACGAGTCCCAGCAACGTGAAAGATGTACATTGAAATAGAATAGAGCAGTCAAATTGATGGGTGTGGAGATAAAGTAGTAATTACTCCTAAATATTTTTTCTATTTTTAAAACAATAAAATGGCAGTGCAGTAACTTTGACACTAATATGTTTTTTTGTTTAATGAAACAAAATTATGTGAATTAGGGTTGATGTGACAAAGGCTTTGATCATTCACGGAATCCCTGAAAACGTTCTGTTTCATTAGATTTCATCATGTTTCATTATAATTTCATACACCGGCAGCCCATTGAATACAATGCTGCCATCTGCTGGCCATAGTTAGCGGCTGTTTTGATTCCACAACCCATTGACCAGGCAGCGCTGCACTTAGACGTTGCGCTGCCCATTGATATAAAAAAACAAATAAAAAATGCAGTTGACGTCATTTAACGTGTATGGCGGCATATGTTGTGATTTTACCAATCGTTATTAAACGTTTTTGACGGTCAAAGAGTTAAACACAATCTTTAACAGCAAACTGGTTGACCTCCAATTAGTTCAGGGTAACATTTTCATGTATACAAGTAAATTGCATTGTTATAGTAATTTGTCAAATTATAGGGAAACAGTTGTTTCTTCGAAATCCAGGATATATTCTTCTTTTCCACCTCACAGAGTTAATCCTTTGATGCTCACTCAACCGAGGTCTTGCAAAAATTGTAGATTTGCCTTTTATACATGATGGTGGTTTAAACTCTGTGTCACTATAAAGGTATTAGAATGATAACTTTGTTGTAATACATAAATATTAAAATATTGGGTGTGTCATGATCCTTTTCTCCTTAATATGTGTCGTGTGACAAGTAGTGAGTAATACATTAATCACCCTCCCTGTGGTTATCCAACAGTTCTGCTGGGCCCTCCTGCTAACGTGAGTGTGAGTGCTGGTCAACAGGGTCAGCTGAATGTCAGCTGGATCCCTCCCCCTCTCAGATACATGGATGACAGCTTGATGTACGAGGTCTCCTATGCAATGGCCAGCAGCCATGTAGTGCAGGTGCGGGTTCTTTTATTGCTTCCATTTTTCTCGTTGATGGAGTGGAGGTTTATTGTTGATTTGACGGCTGGCTTTGCAGGTAGAGGTAATACGAGCCAGCTCCAGGATGATCTTAAGGGGCCTACAGCCAGGCACTAAGTACAAGGTGCGGGTTCGGGTCAAACTGGATGGAATTAGCTGTAATGGCTACTGGAGTGTGTGGAGTGATCCAGTGTTCATGGAGACAGCGCCTGCAGGTCTGCATTTATTAACACAACTAAATGGTGTCATTTCAAGCACATAGTTCAGTGAGTTAAAAGCAGTGGCGGGAAACCATGTCATGCATGTGTAAAATGAAAAAAAAAAAAAAAAAAAAAGAATCACTGCAAAGTGCACACTTACAGATTTTCCAAACCCAGGTAAGTGAGTAGAAGTCCCGAAAAAGAAATTAACCAATTAGGAGACCAAAAAAACAAGCCCTTTTATTGTGTACAGTATGTTATGTTGGAATTTTAATGTAAATAACATTGATTTTTTTTTTTAATTAACACTAATAGAGAGGTATTAATTTAACAATATGTACATTATCGTGTTGTACAATTGCACTACATGATACTGAGAGCTACTTGTGTGTTTGACTCTGTACTTTATTGTAGTTTTCAGAGGTAACCAGTGTGATTTGAATACATATGGTACTTGGTATTTTGTATAAAGACTGCTTTTTAGCGTTTCCTTTTGGAGTTAAACCGGTACACTGTAAAAAACAAAACCAAAAAACAATAAAATAACAGAATTTCAATGTTTGTTTTAGTTGATTTGACAGATTTTTCCTATATTTTTAAAATATAATTTAATTTTCAATCGACTGTGATCTTGTATGCTGACTGTAAAATAACATGAAATCTGTGAAAACACATCCCCTGCGATTGGCTGGCAACCAGTCCAGGGTGTCCCCCGCCTACTGCCCAAAGCCACCTGAGAAAGGCTCCAGCACCCCCCGCGACCCTTGTGAGGAATAAGCGGTCAAGAAAATGGATGGATGGATGGATGGATGGATGGATGGATGTGAAAACACACAATATTTCTGTTCTTTTACCGAAAATGCATTAAAAATGCATATATTTATTGTGAAAATACATTAATCTTAAGTTTACAATAGCCTATTTGTCTGTTATTTAAAGGAATAAATTGTAAAATGCAACTTTAAAACTTAAAAAAGAGAGAAAAACATGTAAAAATACTGAGAAATTAATAATAAAAAAAAGTGTCATTTATAATAAATTCGTTGATAATTGACTAATTTTTTATTTTTTTTTTGAAAATAACGACAATTACTGCCATGTCCTACTCAACTCAACTCAACTCAACTCAACTCAACTCAACTCAACTCAACTCAACTCAACTCAACTCATCTCAACTCAACTCAAAGGTAATCCAAAGTGAATATCCATCCATCCATCCATTTTATTGACCGCTTATTCCTCACAAGGGTCGGGGGGGGGGTGCTGGAGCCTATCTCAACTGACTTTGGGCAGTAGGCGGGGGACACCCTGTACTGGTTGCCCATAGTGAGTATTGAACTCATAATTAATTACACTTAAATATATTCACTTTGTATTAACGTAACTCTTAAAAAAGTGTTTTACCAATTTAAACAATATTTTTAAAGTTGGTCATCAATTCAAATTGTAATATTAAATAAGCGAAGTGTGTATTAAGTTTGTGCATGCGCGAGGGGAAAAAAACGAGGCTACCAACTACCCTATCAATTTGAATGGCGGAGATTAGAGTGGTGACAATCTTTGCCTAACTGTACACTTTAAAGCTTGCAAGTCAACTTCCCCGATATCAGTAAACCACATGCTATGCATGTTAATAAAAAACAGCAACTTTCCAGCGGTTGAAATGTTTCCATCACAGCCGATTCCATCGGATCCAATTCATTTTCAATGACCGTTTGGTAGTTTCGCCTACCCACAATGCACCACGCCGCTACCCATAATACACCTTGAATTCAAGATGCACACTTCGCTTATTGGTTAAACAATTCTCTTTTTAGAGTAGGGAAACCGGAACGCTTGAGAGGATGAATAATCCATCCATCCATCCATCCATTTTCTTGATCGCTTATTCCTCACAAGGGTTGCAGCGGTACTGGAGCCTATCCCAGCTGGCTTCAGGCAGTAGGTGAGGTACACCCTGGACTGGTTGCCAGCCAATCGCAGAGGATGAATAATACGCAAAGCAAAGAATTGGACGTGAACTGAGGGATGCTGTCTAAGTATACATTTCATGTGATCTAAAATTGCTAAAAACAGTGGCGGCATGCTATATATAAATGAATTATAATGGTAAATTGTTGCAATTTTAAAACAAATATTTAGTTTTTCAACAGTTTTTTTAAACATGTTTTTAAAGATGAATCACATAATTTGTTTGTGTCATTTATTTATAAAGCGCTTTAAGAACAGGCATTGCTGTATACAAAGTGCTGTACATAAACAAACATCGGTTTTGCAGCAAACAAGAACAAAGCAAACATTTTGAAGTGCGAATACAGGTTTTTTTTTGTTTGTTTTACATCAGTAAATAATTAAGAAGTAGTGAATAAAGAGATAAATAAATACATAAGTAGACTAAACATCAAACTCATACACACCACAAAACACCAAGAACAAGTCTCATGGTGCACCAAAAGCCAAAGAATACAGATGTGTTTTAAGACGTGTTTTAAAAGAAGATAAAGAGGGGGATTGCCTAATATTTAGTGGAAGGTCGTTCCAAAGGGAGGGACCAGCAACAGCAAAGGCTCGATCTCCTCTAAGCCTCTGCTTAGCCCTCAGTACCTCCAATTGCGTCTGGTCTGCTGACCTGAGGCACCAGGCGGGTGTGTAGGGGTGCAAGAGCTCGGCGAGATAAGGTGGGCCAAGACCATTGAGAGATTTGAAAACAAATAGAAGAATCTTAAAATGGATTCTAAATTTCATGGGCAGCCAGTGAAGAGAGGCCAGGATAGGGGTTATGGGTTCCCTCTTCCGGGCACCAGTAAGGAGACGAGCAGCAGCATTTTGGACAAGCTGGAGAGACGCTGCAGGGAGGACTGGCTGATCCCAAAATAAAGTGCATTACAATAATCCAGCCGAGATGTAACAAAGGCATGGATTACCATTTCTGCTGCTGAGATAGGAGATTTTTGACCTTAGCCAGCTGTCTCAGATGAAAAAAGCTGGATTTGACAACAGCGGCAATTTGCCGGTCCAGTTTAAAGTCGCTGTCCATCTTGACACCCAGGTTTGAGGCTGTTGGCTTCAGATATTGTGCCAGAGGACCCAAGTCGGCAGGATGAGAAGAGCCGCTGGGACTTCTTATTGAAGTTCAAGAAATTTAAAGCCATCCAGGCTTTGATTTCTTCCAGACAGGACAAAAGAGGCCTCAATGAGAAAGCGTCCTTTGTACTAAGCGGGGCATAGATCTGACTGTCATCCGCATAGCAATGGAAAGAAATTCCATGTTTTCTAAGAATGGAGCCCAAGGGCAGCAGATATAATGAGAACAGAATGGGCCCTAATACAGATCCTTGTGGAACACCATATGACAGTGGGGCGGTGCGGGACTCGGAGCACCCAAGGCGAACACAGAATGTTCTGTTGGCTAAGTAGGACCGAAATACAACACATAAAACACAAATTATTAAACAACCTGTTTCCATAAAATCTTCTCATTAAGAACAGCTACCGGTAATATAACATTTCTGTCATTTTAAGTATCACTATAGTCATAATACGTTTACTTACAATATTTCTAGTGAAGGTAATTTATTTGTTTTAAAGTGTGTGATATTTCTATTTAAACATTAAAAAAAACCCTGAAAATAAGGCAAAATCATGTTGAGATTAGAACTACAAACTGTATTTTAATTATGGAAAAGAAAAACTATTTCTATATATTATATTTATATTTACTATTTTTTTTAAGGTTTTAAAGTTTTTACAGTTGTTAGTTTCCAACTGCCAGTTTTCTTGCAACATAAAATATTGTACAATACTGTTTATGGGGCAAAATATTGCAACGGTTGCATCAGGAGCTACTCTTATTTCAACAATGCCATCTTTTGTTCTTTTTATTTGTAAGTTGTGGTTTGTTATGACTCTTTACAGAATTCAACCTACTCATTGTCTCCCTAATCCTCATCATGTCTTTCATCCTAATGGTGTTGTCTTTCACTGTGCTCGCATCCAATCGCAGGTCAGGATTTTGCTATCACAGAAAAGTACAAACAGTACCAGTTGAAGTAGGGGAGAACAATTTAACACTTGCGTTCTTTTCAGGTTTCTGAGAAAGAAGATTTGGCCGACTATTCCAACTCCGGATGGAAAGTTTCAAGGCCTTTTTACCGATTACGGTGGAGACTTTCAGGTAAGAACAAGGCGAGAGTCTGAAAACTCAACTCAACTCACTTCAACTCAACTCAAGTTTATTTATATAGCGCTTACAAACAGACTGAACTGTCACAAAGCGCTTTATAGAACACAAAAAAACAAACACAACTTAAAACATTAACACCAATACAAGAATAATATAGTGTAAATACACTGCTCAATTTTATATAAATATTTTATTGTGTAATTATGTGCTATTGACCACAGTTTATCTTTTTAAATGTTATATTTTATTTATTATTTATATTATTTATTTATTATATATTTTATCTTGGTTTATTTTCTAATTTTTCTATATAGTATGATATGTTAGGACCCGTAGCAGAAAATTTAGTGGAGTGGGTAATTTCTATATCTCTTAAATGAGTCAGCACAATCTTCAATCAGTTGCTTTTGTCTTTGCGCAGGAGTGGTTAAAGCATACGAATGGCGGCTTGTGGTCGACCCCAGCATTGTTTTACAACGAAGAATACCCCACTTCTCTGGAGGTTCTCTCAGAGCTAAGCCTGAACCCCCCTCCACCTCTACCACCAAAAATGTCCAACGCTCCCACACTGCCGTGCACAGAGGAGGACTTGCAAAGGGGTCTGGGTGTGGCACTGAGAAAAATACCACATAATCACTGGCTGATGGAAAGGGTGCAGAACCCTATTCCTTGCTCCCAGTCATCTCTACTGGAGTCTCAGGATACTTATGTCACCCTCACTGGGAACGACCACAGCCAGGACATTAACACTCTTGGGGAGTCTTTGCCCCTAGAGGCACTTTTGGCCTTTAAAAAGACAATGCTTTCTGAAGTTCACTGATCTGGGTCTGTACCGCAATTTCTGCCCAGAGCATGACTGGATACCTTAAAGACATGAGCTACAGACTCTTTGTTCTCAATGGAATACAGTCCCATGAGCAGAGCAGATGACTAGTTGCCTGCTCAAGGATGAACCTTCCTACCAATGCAGCCTCTTTCTTGTCCAGGATGACTCCTAAAAAGACATTAATCCAAACGGCTGGGGCTGAGACAGGCACAAGACTGTTTGGATCATCAGTGTCGTTAGAAGGATAAAGACAAACATCAATTGTCAATTGTCAAAGTCTTCATAATCTGTTTAGAGTACTTTGAAACGCTAGTCTGTGTTGTTCTACTAGTATTCAGGTTGGCATATCATTCTGGCATCCCTCCAGATAATATCATTTGCATTTCTAAATTCCATTGGTCTTTCCTTATAGACTCTTTTATATTCAAGAAAGTGCTGTGCTTGTTGCTAAACAACACACAGCTGAAATTCTGCTGGTCACTATTCAATCACAGGGTCATTGTGAAGAGCGCATAGAAACAGCTGAAACCCAACTATAGAACCGCTTAGCTACCATTGGCTCTTCATTTGAAAAAAACAAAAAGAAAAAAAAACCTCGTTTTTCTCTGCCATAGAAAAGGAGGTTCTGTAGACTCACTGCCATGTTCTACGTGTTTGGGGCTACATCCATACATTCACGTGCTCCAGTATATGTACTAAGAATTAGCAGATGGGAGGAGCTGTGCCATTACAGGATTTGCATGGAAGTCTGTAGCTTCCCATACAGTAACTGGCATCATGTTATTCTTTGAAATACTGCAAACTACTTGATTTGACTGACTCACTTGACCAACCAAGTAATGCACACCGTTTTTACGCAATTGCATCAAAGCATGATTAAACAAGAATCAATTGCACACACTTAACCAATTAATTAAAACCATCCCCATGCAAAATCTTGTTGGTATAGCTAACTAGAAACGCCCAATCTTAGTTGTGTATGTACGTATGGGACATTTACAAAGCTGCACAAAATACAAAAGTACAATGGAAAAATGTTTTTTTGTTTTTTGTTTTTGTTTTTTAGTTCTTAAATAAGGTACTTAGCACTTAAGTGTAGCATCATTCCATACAGGTGACAACATAACAGTACAGAATGGCAGCTGAACATAGCTAATAGTTTCTCCCCACACCTTCTAAAAGTATTGAAACAATGACAACAAATGTCATTATTTTTGCTGCAGACTGAAAACATTTGGTTTTGACTTACAATACTGAATATGGGACCATTTCTGCCATTATTTCCAGGTATTAGCAAATAGGTCAGACACATAACTTGGAAGGCAACATTATAAGGACAGCACAAGTATTGTAACATGCCATGTGCATGTGGATATGTTTTGCTGCCCAAGTGTGTCCCATTAAATTAATGATTAATATAATCTCTGATCAGCACATTTGGAATTTTGCAACCAACATGAAAACCAAATAGCTCCTTGTAGACGATTGGGTAGATCATTGGAAAAGCACTGGCCGTAGCCAATACAACCGATTTGGAATGTTCTGGATATGTGCAGACACATTTTGTCTGGCAGTCTAAGGATAGATGCAACCAAACTGATCCTAAACTAGGAGGTCATTCATCATACAGCAAACTAATGACACGATGCCAAAACAACTTTCAGCTGTAAAAGATAGACATTAATTTGAATAATTTTGCTCACTTAAGAATGTGGTGTTTCATAAGAAATAATGCTATCTTCTAAGGTGTGCAGTCTCAGATGCATATGTAAATAATGAACATGTTCTTTCATCCCTTTTCAGTTTACTAAAAAGAAAAATAAAGGTATTGGTCTCAGTGTTCCAATGCTTTTGGAGGGCAGTGTAGCTCGTTTTTAATCATACCAGACACCACCATAGGAACCACAATGGTGGTGTGAGTAGTTATTTTCCCAAAGTCACATTTGTATGAAAATGATCTGGAAACTTTAGAAGGGGTTAAGAAAAGTGACAAAGGGCTGTTCTTACAATGGAGTAATTCATGAATGTTGACCCTTGGAACATTTTTTTTTTCTTTCAATAAATACAAATAAATAAAAATAATGAACTGCCTAATTCTGTAAGGTCTGCAATGATGTCTATGAAATGTAAATTAACTTACATGATGATAATTAGCAAAAACACACTGTATTTGTAAATAAATTGAGCAGATAAGTTTTTGTCGGCTTTACCAACCCCAGACTCCAAGAAGACAAGTAAGACACTTGTACTGTAGGCTGCGTAGGATCTGTTGTTGTGGAGCCTTGGTGTTGTTTTTACTCACTGCTGCCATCTGAAGAGCAGAAGAGGTAAAGCTGATATTACACTAATGATTTCTGTTTGTCTTTGCTTTTATATTTCCTCTTACAAAAGTATATCCTGAAAAATGTGCAGTAACAGAATAAATAATAAAACTGCTACTTCAACCATCTCATATGTCATCTCAATATTGTTCTTATTACATGTTAAAAAGTAAATAAAGGCTATAGTTGTGGAACAAATGGGAAATTGCATCAACTTCACATATTTGAGATGAAAAAAAAATGATATGCAAATATCGGTATACATTTGTTTTCAGAGATTAAAAACAATATCTTTCTAATGGCTTTGTCTATTTTTGTCTATGTCATCTCAATATTGTTCTTATTACATGTTAAAAAGTAAATAAAGGCTATAGTTGTGGAACAAATGGGAAATTGCATCAACTTCACATATTTGAGATAAAAAAAAAATGATATGCAAATATCGGTATACATTTGTTTTCAGAGATTAAAAACAATATCTTTCTAATGGCTTTGTCTATTTTTTTCTATGTCATCTCAATATTGTTCTTATTACATGTTAAAAAGTAAATAAAGGCTATAGTTGTGGAACAAATGGGAAATTGCATCAACTTCACATATTTGAGATTAAAAAAAAAATGATATGCAAATATCAGTATACATTTGTTTTTCAGAGATTAAAAACAATATCTTTCTAATGGCTTTGTCTATTTTTTTCTGATTAGCTGTAGAAGGAAAATATTTGGGTTTGACATTAAGAAATGAACATTAGACCGTATATATATATATATATATATATCCATCCATCCATCCATTTTCTTGACCGCTTATTCCTCACAAGGGTCGCGGGGGCTGCTGGCGCCTATCTCAGCTGGCTCTGGGCAGTAGGCGGGGGACACCCTGGACTGGTTGCCAACCAATCGCAGAGCACACAGAGACGAACAACCATCCACACTCACACGCACACCTAGGGACAATTCAGAGCGCCCAATTAACCTGCCATGCATGTCTTTGGAATGTGGGAGGAGACCGGAGTACCCGGAGAAGACCCACGCGGGCACGGGGAGAACATGCAAACTCCACCCAGGAGGGTCCGAGCCTGGGAAGCGTACGTGCTAACCACTCGACTACCGTACCGCCTATATATATATATATATATATATATATATATATATATATATATATATATATATATATATATATATATATATATATATATATATATATATATATATATATATATATATCATGTGCAACAAGTGCATTTTTTTTTTCAATTTAAAGCAACACTCACTTTTGCCATTTATCAATGCAGCTCAGTTTGTTTCGATTACAGGTTCCAAATACATTATATTTATCATCTGTTTGAGGACCAAAGATGACAATGAATAAATGTTTTCATGTCATCTCAACTCTTAACAGTACATTAGGTGTATAATAAGTATTGTCTGTAGGTATAGCAATCTCACGCTCTTAAGTACTTTCGCCTTTGTTTCATTTCTTGACTTGATTGCAATTTCCAGTATAGGGGTCGACCTCTTCCTGGACTGAGTTCCGTTCCTGCAGCGATAAAGTAAACCAAATTTGACCAGAAGTAAACCAAATTTGACCAGACTGTCAGGATTTGGAAATGTCTAGCGCCTGCAAGAACTACTGGCGTAAATAAAAATGAATCTGGGGTGGGGTGGATGATTTTGAATTTGAGCGAAGTAGTCCTTAAAACTTTTTACTTTCTTTGTTTTATTGGACTTTTTTTTCGAAATTAAATTAGGGAATTTCAGCTTTTTATTTTTTTCTCCGTAATGACAGGGATTTAATAAGTATACTTCTACTTTTACACGGAGCGTCCGAGATTTTGCTCTCCAACTATTAGGAAGCTGCAATGTACCGATGCTGGAAGAGTAAAATTGATGTCCTTTGTTGTAGAGACGTTACGCTCGAGCCTTCCTGCTCGAATCTGATTCGAGCAAATGTAGCGGAGGCGTGTCGAAGCAGTGGTCCGACAACTGCTTCGGACATGCCGAAAATCACGTGACCACTGCAAACGAGGCCTCGAACGTCACAAACGTACGTTCAAGTTTGACAAACCTGCCTGCAGGAAAGGTAATGATCATTCGGCTCAAATGTTTTCTCCATTCTAGGATTATGGAAATACGTATCCCATATAATAAAAAACAATATACCTGTTCTCAAGCACCGCACTTACACATTATATTCTGTCGAGTAAATTTGACTCTATTTACAGTGCAACCAAATAGACAATTTTAGAGTAATATTTGCACTTGGAAGAGCATAAAATAAATAATTAAAAAAAAAACAAAAGTCGAATTTCGAACTCACGACCTTCATTTTGAGAGACAGCTGCTCAACACGATCGGCCACGGAGGTCCTGACGTCAGTGTTAGTATATCGCTGATCAGCCGGAACTTTCCTACTAACGGGAAGCTGCAGACCGCGATGTCGTTCTTCAACCCATGAGAGATAGGCTTTTATAATTTCTTTGTTTTTTTTCCCAATTCTTTATTTTATTCTCTTCCAAGTGTAAATAAATAATATCCATCCATCCATTTTCTTGACCGCTTACAAGGGTCGCGAATAAATAATAGCATACTCTACTGTTGCGAAAACCAAAGACAAAAACAATACACAGACTTGAAAGTTCAACTTTACTTATGTAAATAACACTTTAAAAGGACACAACCCCACAGTTAAAAAAATATAGTCATCTACTGAAACTTAATTGAACTTATAAAATGCCGAGGCTCATACATGATCGCAAGTAATGAAGCTTTGTCAACAGTGATTCTAAAAATTCCATGTGCGCAGGTTTGACCAGCAGATGGAGCTCTTACAGTGTGTCAAATGCCTCGAAGCAGTGCTTCGTTTGAGCGCCGCCAGGCGCAATTGTCTCGAAAGTGGTTCATTGTTTCGGAAAGCCTCGGTTTATCCATCCCTACTTTGTTGAGTCCGTCTGCGACATAAAGTTAGTGAACGTAATGCGTTTAAACGTCTTCCATGAACGAAGTCAAAAGCCAAGCTGTGTTGAACCGCGTTAATAAAAGTTAAAAAAATAAAA
>NC_135411.1:60931266-60953766 GCF_051991245.1 Festucalex cinctus | reverse complement strand
TAAAAATGAATGAGTGAATGGAATGTGAATATACAATTCATCAATGATACTGCAGATTCATGCTAGTGATTACTTAATGTGTCTTTCCAGCCTTTGACACACGACGAGGAATTACGCAACAACTGATATTATTGTAATCATGAAATAGAGGTTTAAATTTGTGTTTGAGATTTAGGATGGTACTCTGCAATATAGCTATATAACTATGACATTATTATATGTCGTATTCAACATGATGCATTTTTTCAAATAAAATAAGCACATTTGTCTACAATGGTGCATGTTTGTACTTCTTTCATTGAGACGATCTTCCTATTTAAACTGGGGGATATTTGCACAACTGGAATGTTGAGAATAGGGATGTAACGATAATGGAAATATCGTGATATCGAGTTATTAAAACTACCACAATATATCGTCGTCGTCATGTCACAATATAAAAAGCAGAACATCTGTTAAAAAAAGTCAGGTTGATTTCCATTTGTGCAGTTCTAGCACCCTCTGGTGGCTAGTTTATTAGAGTAGTTTAATTTCCATAAGGCATATTTTGGCCCTTCTATGTTTAATATGCAATATTAAATGTTATTAGAGATTGTAGGTTCTTTATATGTATTGCTGTAATATACAAAAGCACAATATTGTGTTTTTTTTTTAGTATGAGATCATTTTTTAACAATATTGTGACCTTTTTTGTATCGCCAACCTCCCCACGATATCGTGATAATTATCGCATCGTGACTTTCACATCGTGATATCGTATCTGATGTTTGGATATCGTTACTACATCCCTAGTTGAGAACAGGTGATAAAACTTAAAATACCACAGATTTTTTTTTTTAAGATGAGCAACTACACATGATAAATATGAAGTGTAATATAATTGGATTTACACTTTAATTTAAAAAGATTATTATTTCTATTTGTCGTCGTCATTGGGTGAAACTAGTGTGTATTTAGTGCCATCTAGTGGTGAACTAATAGAAAGCAACAATTTTGAAGCACACTACTGTGCCACAGAAATTCCACACTTGGCAAGACTATTATCATCCATCCGTCCATCCATTTTCTTAACCGCTTGCTCCTTACAGGGATCACGGGGGTGCTGGAGCCTATCCCATTGGTAAAGAAGAGGTTAGAAAGGCACAAAAAAGAAAAAGCAGTTTGTACTGATGACATTAGACCTGTGGAGGCATGGAAGCATCTAGGAGGTGGCTGTGGACTTTTTGACTAGTTTTTATGACAATTTTAGAAGGTGAGACTGAGAATATGCCTGACAATGAAAGAAAAGTGTGCTGGTGCCTATTTTTCAAGAATAAGCAATGCACAGGGTTTCTGGCGGAAATTATTGAGGAATCAACTTGATGAATCACACAATGACGTTATGGGGAAATAGTGGAGGCTAGACTTGAGATACGAGTGAAGAGTTCGACAGATGCTTGCCTTGATGTACAAGACCGGGGGAAATTGTGGTACATGAAGTCTGGAATGGCAGAGAAGTATTTTAGTATGGCGTGGACGGAGCAGAACAATGGTGAGATCATGTGCTGTCGGCGTGACAAAGGAGTTGAAGGTGGAGGTGGGAGAGCTCTATAAGAATGGATGTTGGAGGAGATAGACTTGTCGCGACCCCTAACGGGACAATTAAGCCGAAAAAGCAAAATAAGTAAATAGGCTGCTTACTGCAAATAACATTGAGGACCATCTTTTTCGCCTTTACGTGCAGACAAAATGTTTAATGCGACTAATACGGTACAATATAATTTTTGTGTATGTCGCCACTGCAACTCGCCAGCTTCAGCCAGTGTGCGACAACTGGCCATCCGGTTGGACCGGACCACGTTGGACCAGTGACGTTGTTGTACACTAGGCTCTCCTCCCACTTCATTTGCCTTCCTCAAAAGTGTGTGTACGTGTGAAGCAGAGGAGGAGCTAAGTGCGACACTCTTTTCTTTTGCAAACACATGACATCGCCGAATACCTGTACTCCCGACTCGAGCTCACACAACAGGAAACTGGCGAAATAAATGCCAACACTCGGACTGCGTTTGGACCCGCTCGGGAGCTTGATTTTAAGGTGCAGATAAAGTGATCAATGCGCCTTGGCTGGCCACGGCGTGAGAACTGCACAGGTCCTAGCAGGTGTAGCAGCTGGGAGAGAACATGTCCAATGGAAAACAGGAGAATGCTGCTCACAAGTGAGTACAAGCCAAAAGAAAAGTTCAAACTCCACTTTATTTACTTTTGTGGAGTACTCGTGGCTTAGGCGTTTGCTACCTGCGCAACAAGTAAAGAAAAAAATGTTTAAACAACCGGTAACCACAAAAGGCTGTTTCCTGCTTATCTGGCAACGCTCAATCTTTCCTTGTTCCACTTGCCAGATAAAGATAATTACACAAACTTGAGCACTTGAAGAGGCCGCTTATGCCGCCAATGATTTTTGTGCGTTACCGTCCGTATGTTTATCGTTGTGCAGTGGGAGGGCGGGGGACGTTAGTGCTCATGACTGACAAACGCAACACAACATAGGGAACCCCTGTTTATTCTGCCGGATACGTTCCAGACTCGCTTGTTTTAAGTGCAAATTCACCTTAAAATGACAATGTGACAAAATGACATCATAGCATAATAATAATAATAATAATAATAATAATAAAGCAGTGTACTTATGCCTTGCACACACATGAACAATTTTCAAGACAATTTTTCCTCAAGTATTCCCAGTGTCTCTTCACGCTACCAAGAAATGCAATAACATTAAAGGAAACAAAAAGAAGAGCTTCTTGGCATATTTCTCCAAATAAGAAAAACATGCTTGCTGCAATATTCCCATTTGAAGTTGACTGCATGTAAAAATAAAGAAAATTTTAAAATTGTACACAGTATTCACAAGCTCACAACAAAATGTTCAAACAATGTGCAATTTTGTCCTCTTGCTTAATGTTAACATGGGCTAATGCAAGTTATCAGAGATCAGTACAGTCAAACCCCGCATACTTGTAGTTCAGCAATCAGCACCCACTGATCTGCCTATTCACACTTTTCTCCCTAATATAATTTTAAATTGTGTGTGCGTGTTTCTGTTTTTTGTTTGTTTTTGTTTTACTTTATTTTCCCCATCCACCTCTTGACCCTCCCTCCCCTGTTCAGTGGAAAACATATTTTGAATGTTTATCAGCATTTTGTGAAGAATGTTTTGGGTTCGAATTTTTTTAATTTTTTCCCCAATTCATTTAAATGGGTGTCCATTATACACAGATTTTTTTGTTCGGGGGGCTGGCCCTGTCAATATCCCCAAAGTAATTTTATGCCTTCAAACAACTGCTACTTTAACACATGGAGGAGCACAATACTCATAGATAGATAGATGGATAGATAATATTCATCCCAATATCTCTGCTCTTGACCAACACCTATTAAAGGACATTGTGGCAACCTTTTCTGCCCCATTTTCTTGCTCTTAGTCTTAATTGCATGGTACATTTCTTTCAGTATGTCTCAGTTCTGACCAGAATGTTGTGACACAACGTGGTTCCACAGTGGTTCCAAGAATCATAACTCAAAATTTGGACTTGTGTGTTTACAGTACTGTGAAAATGATTGCTTGGGCACGAAAGATTAAACGAAACATATAGCAAGGGGATCACTGCATTTTCAATTTGTGCTAATGGCTGCACTGCATCACAGCTGAGATGTAACTGGCCTTCCAGGAGTGTCCTTCCCCAGCTTGTGTCGGTACGTCAGCTCCAACATCCCAAAACAGGTTGGATTGATTGATGACTCTCTAAGTTGTCCGTAGGTGTGACTGTGAGTTTGAATATTTATTTGACTGCCAATCAGTCCACAGTGTATGCTGCCTTTCTCCCAAATTCAGCTGGGATAGGCTTCAGCTCATCCCCAAATTGACTGAAGACATGCAGTATAGAAAATGGATGAAAAGATATGCATCGGCCCAAAGTCAGATTCACACGTGCCTCCAATCCCCAGTGCACACCTGGGAATTGAAATAGTGAAAAGAAATATAAAAAATACTAAAGTAGTAAAAAGTGAAAATCATTGAACTTTTAAAATGCAATATGATGAATAAATACTGAACTGCTGATTACACGCTGCATTCATACTCGCACTGCGCTCCGGTAGCACACGTGTGTGTGTTGGGAAATACACTGTGAGCGCGTTGCTTCATTCAGACCATTCGGAAACTCAGAATGTTGTTCAAATGTGCCATCAGGTTCTTCCCAATGTCACAAAATACGGAGCATATGCATTGCAGCTAAAGGAAAATATGTCATCAAACCCACAAATGTTTCTATATATATATATATATATATATATATATATATATATATATATATATATATATATATATATATATATATATATATATATATATATATATATATTTAGCAACAAACAATAATAAATAGGGGTGTGAATTGCCTAGTACCTGACGATTCGATTCGTATCACGATTCACAGGTCACGATTCGATTCGATACCGATTAATCCCGATAAGAATTTATAAGTCGATTGTTGTGATTTTTTTTCATTCAAATTTAGAAAATACAAATCAGTAAGCTTGTAGAGTGTAAGATTTATATGAAAATGTATTATTTATTGATCTGAAATTTCAGTCTTATAGAGGTTGTAATCTGTTTCATGTTTGAACAGCATTAAAATAAAATATTAAGGCTTAATGTTCCGTTCATATAACATTCTTCCATGCTCAAGGTGTGAATCCTAAAAAAAATAATAATAAAAAAAAAAAAATCGATTCTGCCGATTATTGAATCGATTCGAGAATCGCGCGATGTAGTATCGCGATATATCGCCGAATCGATTTTTTTTTAAACACCCCTAATAATAAACATTGGGTTTTTTTTCAAAATGAACTAAAAATGCCCAAGTTTTATTTGCACCGTTACTTAGAATTGGGCTAGAGCACCATTTTAATATGCACTAGCACTACATATATAATACAATAAATGTACAAATGACAATTGAGCATGATTTCAGCTCTTACTTTGGATCTCTTTAAATTGTGCAGGTGTGCCCCATGTTGTGGCTGGTAAGTGAACATGACAAAAACGGATCCTTTCTTTCTGTTAAGTGCACGTATGTGCACAATCATAAGTTCACAGTACCCATCTTCATATCCCCCTTTTTGTATATTTTAGCAACTCGTCGCAGATGACCCTAGACCAGAGCCTGGATGAGTGCATGGAGGCCCTGGATCTCTTCCTAAACAATCACTTCAATGAGAGTCTGGAGAGACTGCGAACAAAGTAAAACAAAAACTGATTTTGAGGTTTTTACTGACTCTGTGTTGAGAATACAATCACGTGTAAAAAGGCGGTCCATGAATTGGGCCGCAGGTGATGCTGATCACGGTGAAGTCTGATGCAATTTGCCTTTTGTTAGATGGCTTACAAGTGGAGCTCATGTTTAGCGTGTATTCTCCAGGATATTATGTGTTTGCTGAAGCTGACGCCCGAAGTCTGACTGATTCAACAGCCAAAGAACGGCAGCCCTGTTAAATAAACATTATGCTGTGAGATAGTAGCAGTGGTGTGACACCTTCAAAAAGTTTTCACAAATCTTGCCTAACCAAAGTGTACCTCACCTATCACCCAAAACAATCTGAAATACGCGCCGGCTCGCTTGTGACTCTAAGGATAAGTGCTGAAAAAAAATGGATTGATGACTTGATGGATTCTACCATGCACCATAGTTGGGATGTAACGATATCCAACCATCACGATACGATATTATCACGATATGAAGTTCACGATACGATAATTATCATGATATTGTGGTCTATGTAATATATGTGATAGCGTCACAATATTGTTAAAAAAAAGAACAAAAAAAAGAGCTCAGACTTAAAAAAACAAAAAAAAACCAATATTGTGCATTTGTACATTATTGCAATGAAAAATCTAAAAATATATAAATATATATATTGGGGCACTTACTTGCTAATGCACGCACATGTTGAGTTCCTACACAATTTGACTCGGTTCACAAGCAAATTACATTCCCCTTCATCTGACATTTAAACATAGAAGGGCCAAAACATGCCATATAAAAATTAAACTGCACTAAAAAAAAACAACTAGCCTTTAGAGGGTGCTAGAACGGCACAAATGGAAATCAACTCGACTTTTTTAACAGATGTGATGCTTTCAATATAGTGACATGACGATGACGATATATTGTATATTGCTGTTATCGTTACATCCCTACAACATACTATATAGTACGGGTTATCACTATATAATACAAATCTGAGGCTTGTATGAAAAGCTGTTTAATTTTTTTAGTGTTGATTATTATATGCCTGTATTTCCGACGCAGAGTGTCTGAGAGTATGTACCATGCTCTCATCTATGCCACAATCCTGGAAATGCAGGCCATGATGACTTTCCACCATGATGACATATGCAGTGCTGGGGCAACCATGAAGAGTGCTCAGGATCTCTGTCAAAGGTCTGTTTTTCTCTTAAAATAATGTAGAGCAATTGGTGCTTGTTTGCACTTGAAGAGCACATTAAACAACTTGACTGTGTCATTATACATATTACAGAGCCATTATGATCCGGTTATATAAGCTATAAAAATCAAATCGCACGGGCGCAATAATAATTACGGCAGTCATGTCACTGCTCGTGCTGCTATTTGGAATGCTTGCATGGTTATTATCACAATATAGATGCAGCGTGAGTGATTGGTATTGCACATGGTATCGTAAGATATATTTATGTTGATTTTGTAACACTGTTTCAGGTTTCGCCGTAAATCTCCAAATTTAGGGAAGTCAAATGGGGAGCCGCTCACTGAAGGTAAACAGATTATTTAATTTTTAAACTCCACAGACACAATTTTTAGTGGGTGAAATATAATAAGGTGTATATCTCTTTTGTGTAGAAAAGTAAACATAACAACATCCAACATTATTGTTGCTTTATAATATTTGTAGTGTTTTTTTATTGTTGGTTTTCGTAAGTTGTATGTCCAGTATCTGGCCCACAGTATATAAAATGATGGAAAAATATGCAAATGAAAACTATTAGTGAAGATCCAATTAATGATGAAGCCCAATAGGATATGTATATTTCTGCTTCAACATGAAAAAACAGTCAGTGTGCTTTGTAATTATACAAATAAATGTAAAGCAGGTAAATACTTTGGATACTCATTTGTTGCCTTTAGATAAAGGTTGCTTAAAGTGTACGTCTTTGCAAGTTCATTATTCCATTACTGTATTTCATATTCTTCCATGCATGTGCAGAGCAGCTCCATGCTGAAGTGTGTTATGCAGAATGCCAACTCCAAAGAGCTGCTCTCGCCTTCCTACAGGTAAAGTGAGATGATAGGCTTCAATTATGTCTGAGTATGTCAACACAGAATAGGTCCTTGTACTTTCCAGCCAAATGGCAGCAAACAATATTTCTTTGCAGGATGAGAATATGGTGAGTTTTATCAAAGGTGGGATCAAAGTACGAAACAGTTACCTGATTTACAAGTAAGTCGCTCTACATGCAGTACATACAGCCATATGTAGTTAGAATATATACAATGTAACCGTGAATTATGATTTACACAATGGGTCACAAGATGCACGGTGATACATTAAGATCTAGTTTGATTAGGGTATGTCTCAATATTTTAGTAATTTCATGTACACAAGTTTCTTTAATCACTGTTATTTGATCTGGTTAAATGTTTGATATAAGCAAAAAGTCAAGGAAAGGAGGTTGTAATTTTGAAAACCGTGTTGCTCTATGCTGCTGAAGGCCCTTTTCTAATATTGTTCCCTTTGTCTTCCAGAGACTTGCATTCCTATGTCAAATCTCAAAGCGGTTTTAAAGGACCCAGCCACAGTCACTTAGAGGGTGGGATTTCTTTTGGAATAGGAGCATTTAATTTGGTATGATATGACTATACAGTACATCTTCTGTATGTACAGTATTTAACTTGTGCTTTCTTAATGTTATTTTTTTACTTTGTTTTTTTTTTAAAGACACTTTCTTTATTTCCGCCACGGATACTAAAAGTATTAGAGTTTGCAGGCTTCTCAGGAGATAAGGTACGTGACAAGTGCAAAGCATAGCTCAACTCTCATTTTCATATTAATGAATGTATAAATTGCACAATGATCTCATCCACATGCCTGTTTAAGGAATACGGTTTGTCCCTGCTTGATGATGGTGCGACAGCCTTGAATCTGCGCTCCATGCTGTGTGTTCTGCTACTGCTTTGTTACTACACTATTCTCACCTTCATACTAGGTATGGCTCCTCCCCATACGATCCTCATATGTCTGATTACTCAAACCTGTTGCGTGATCTGTAAGATGGTTCATATCTCCTCCTCACGTTCTCAGGAACAGGTGAGGGGCACGTGGTAGAAGCTGAACGATTGTTGAAAATATTCCGGCTCCGCTATCCACGGGTGAGTGGAGTGCAGAATACCAAAGACAAAAAAAGAATTGAACACCGTGTTTTTATGGTTTGTTTTTCTGTGTGTGGAGTGGGAGAAATGGTACCATTTTAAATACTAACAGACTAGATAAACCTGGCATAGACCCATGTTTTTATTCTAATGTTCACAAAGTGTAAAATGAAAACTGTATTTTTCCTGTGTAACCTGATAGCTAGCTAATTAGCTAACTACTGAAAATGTGGACGATAGCCATTGGGATAGAGTATGTAATTGTTGTGGTTGTTAGTAACTACCGTACTTATTTTTAGTTCTTTATAAGAGAATGGAGTAATAAGACAATAAACATGAGACCAACGCATGGGCCGATATCAGATTCTGACAGTATGATAACCTTGAGCAAAAATATTGTGCTATAATGGTATTAAAATAACTCGAAAATGACCATTTAAAAAAAATAATTCCTCAATAAAACCAGCATTAAAAAAAAAACAAAATATAGAACATTTAGTACAGAAGAATTGTTTTTCATGTTAAGTTTAAATAAATTACTGTATTTTCCGCACTGTAAGGCGCACCTTCAATGAATGACATATTTTGAAACTTTTCCAGATATAAGGCACACCACATTATAAGGTGCACCTTCAATGAATGGCATATTTTAAAACCTTTGTCATATATAAGGTGCTACAGTAGAGGCTGGGGTTCCGTTATGCATCCATTAGATGGTGCTGCGCTAAAGGGAATGTCAACAAAACAGTCAGATAGGTCAGTCAAACTTTATTAATAGATTGCAAACCACCTTTCTGACAACTGCATTCATTCCCAAAACCAATAAACAGCTGTTTTATTATGTTCTCTGAGGTAAAGTATTAGTATTAGCTAGCGATCCAAGATGGCGGGATTGGTCACCGATAGCGTCTTGAAAGCGAGACCTGTTGCGGCTCAATATTCATCCATATATAAGGTGCACTGGATTATAAGGCGCATGGTCAGCTTTTGAAAAAATAAAAGGCTCTTAGGTGCGCCTTATAGTGCGGAAAATACGGTAATAAATGTTCTCATTCTTCTAAGTCACAGGGTTCAATCGCTGGTAATCTATTTAGAAAAGTCCTGCAAGGCTACTCATGTTGTCCTTGGGGCAAACTTGTACTGGCAGGCACCTTTTTTGTTTCTTAGTTTGTATTTAGTACAATGCACATCAGCGCAAAAAAAAGGCATACGTTTGCAGTATCTCAGTCTTGCTTCCTAACTTCTCCTCCTCTGTTACGCGCCAGGAAGGAGGGAAAAAAAGTTACCATAATTAGGCAATTCATTTCAAATAGACTTTTTTTTTTTTTTTTTTTTTTAAACAACAACCCTGGGTCATTCTGTGTCAATTCACACACCCTCACCAGTGACACCTTTTCAATTTGCATGATTTTTATTCCATTAGGTCATTGTGATGTCAAAAGAAAGAACTCAAAGTTTGAGACTCCGAGCTTAAATGGTTCATAAGCCTTTTCAAAGTTTGGATGCCATGCCTACTTTTGGGATCCGGTGATCGCACACTAAATTTTGGACCATATTTTGGAGGCCCTCATCTATATATTGTGAATTCTGTGTATTCTGACCCTGTCCATCAGAATCTGCACTTCACAGCACAGGTGTACTATTATTAGAGATATTAACTTTTTAAAAGTGTATGTGTTAATAATGCAATACATTTTGTTGATATTTGGGGAGTCCATATCTTGGAAATGTTTTGTGTTGGTGGGATTTGCCTATTTATGTTTCTGTAAATAAAAACAGACCCACCCAATTAAATACTGTATACGGTAAATAAATACAGTTTAAGATAGGAGGCTCAAGCTTTTGCCATCATAAGGCACTCATGGAATAAAAATCAGGCAAATTGAAAAGGTGTCACTGGGGAGGTTTTGGGGATTTGTGGGAATTGACACGACATAACCCTTCTACAAGCAGCCAATCATATTATGCCCTGCTTAGACGTCCCCTCAAAAAAGAAAAGAAGAGCTCATTACTGGTGACATCCAGTATTAGCGTTATTGAAACCTTGATGTTTTAAAACCATGGTAAAATGTCAAACCGGTAATTGGCCCATGCCTACATAAGACTGAGATGTTTGTAGATTGTGTTTATGTGTTGTGGTCAGGCATGGACTGGGCCATATGGAGGGGCGGGACAATTCCCGGTGGGCCGTCCTATATTTCGGGCCGCGACTCGTCAGGCGGGACCCCCACCACCACCACCAAAATGTTTCAAAATTACGCAGGCAGTACATAATCAACCTGTAATTAAAGAGCCTCAGCATCGTCTTATGTTGACTTTCTCATTGTCAATCAACTGTAATTTCAATCACCCTTATAAACCATTATATATAGCACTGACTGCATGCCTTTGTTATTAAGGGTGTCACCAAGTTACAATAATTTAATTTCAAAAGGAGCGCAACTTTAATCCATGAATAGAAACAATAAACAATATAACTATGTTAAACCTTGCCTGTACAAAATTAACATAAGAGGCAAAACACAATCACGTGTTGCTAGTAACAGCAACAAAGCATGATGGAAAGCCTCCTACGCTTACTGTTGCTCTCTTCAAGTTAGGGTCAGTCAGCTCAGGAGTGTGCACCAGAAGTGGGGAGAACACTTTTCAAAATAAGAGTACAGTGTTAGATACCTTAATCTTGTTGGTTTAGCTTCATTTGCCAAGTGTGTGTTGTGAAGTGTAAAATGTCTTATCTCATATAATGTACATTTGCTTATAGGTCTCTTACCCCCCGATTTCCAGGTCACATGCTTATTCAAATCAATAATTATTGATTTGATTCAAACAATGACCCGGCTC
The DNA here is from genome assembly GCF_051991245.1 of Festucalex cinctus. NCBI lineage: Eukaryota > Metazoa > Chordata > Actinopteri > Syngnathiformes > Syngnathidae > Festucalex > Festucalex cinctus. The sequence continues at coordinate 60,942,475 of NC_135411.1, read as the reverse complement.
TTGTAAGAGTATTCAATTGTAAATGACATTTTTGATCAAATGCAACATGAACATTGTTGGACGGAATGCTCATTTACTTTACATGTTTCCACAAACTGTGTATGTTCATTAAAATGTGAACTTCAGGGCTGAAAATGAGTCCCAGTCCGGCCCTGCTTGTGGTTGTCGAAAGCCAAATCAAGTGATTTAAGAACATTCTTGAGAATTCCTAACTTAAGGTCTTCCACACTTCGATTCCTCTTATTTTCAACATCATTACGTAATTTCCCTCTTTTTATTTTACAACCTGTTCAACTCCACTTGACTTCACAATCCATGTAACCGCTCCTACTGCATACGTGCCTGCCCATCCCACAGAACAAACTTGACATTCTGACCACACTGTGTACAAATTCATGGGAATGCCATTAAATACATGAAACAAAGGTACAATAAGCAGTAGCCTTAATAAATATACAAATCTCTTTTTATGCACAGGGAGCAATATTCCTCTTCTTTGCTGGCAGGGCTGAGGAGATGAAAGGAAACATCGATGAGGTGTGTGCATATTCATGGCTTTGTCGTGAAATGTTCCGGGAACGGTTCTGGAAAGAAAGAATGTTTGCAGCCATTTCCTGTTTTTGTTAATTTCCGTTGTGCCAAAAAGTCTGTTGATCTTACAACAGTTGCATGATGTTAGCCACTCATCAACCACAACATTCTAATGTTTGAGCAAAATGTCTGCCTTTTCTAATGACAATTATTAGTATTGATTGAACAATGTGTGACTTTTGAGATGGGCACCATGGTAGCATCTTTGCCTCACATTTCGGAGGATTTGCATTCAAATCTTGACTCCCTTAGCTAACATGTTAACATGTTCTCCCCATGGTTCCATGGGTTTTCTCCGGGTACGCTTACATCCCAAAAACATGCATATTGTCTGTTGCCATGGTGTAATGATGTTTGTACAGGCACAAATGAAACATGAATGTCAGCTTTTACAGGTGTAAGATGAGCTGCACACAGCTTAAGGCTAACCTGAATGTTTAAATACGTCAAATGAAATATGACTTTTTGCATGTTTTGCATGTCCTTATGTCACCAGGCGGTGGCTCTATTTGAAGATGGCTGCAAGGCGCAGCAAGCGTGGAAGCAGTTCCACCACATGTGCTACTGGGAGCTGATGTGGTGCTTCACTTATAAGCGAGCGTGGAAGATGGCCTATTTCTATGCTGACCTCCTGAGCAAGGAAAGCCGCTGGTCCAAGGTGCACACTGGAAAACAATATTGTTGTTGTTATCCTATGCTAGTGCTACTCCTTGGCTCCTGAAAGCGTAAAGGGGTACCAGTTGACTGTCACGTCTAAGCATCTAATTTGTTTGTGCTAGGCCATGTATGTCTACATGAAAGCTGCATATCTCAGCATGCTGCCAAAGGAAGAGGAACGCCCCTTTGGAGAGGATGAGGTGGATCTCTTTAGGTTAGTGATCCCCAACCATAGACACTGAGGGGCGAAGATTCGCGACGCTAGCGAATGTTGACGTCACGCCAGGGTTCGTTCAAATTCGCAAAATGTTTGCTAAACTTTCACTAGAGTTTTAATGGTCTTTCTTGTCACAAGGAATTTTGAACAAAATTGAACAACAAACTTTGGGCTTAAAGTGTGCCGTCACATTAATTATAAGTGGTGCCGTGGGAATGTAACCACTTTAATTTGTCAAAAAAAAACAAAAAACATTTATTTATTATAATATATCAAAAAGCAACTGGGGTTGATTTACATATAGCTGATAAACAACTAAGTTGGATACTCAATATAAGACGGACTATGTATACAATGTATTTACCCTGTAATTGGGTTCAATAGTTATTTATTTATTTATTTATTTTTTAATGCAACAGCATTGTAAACAAAAAAACTACTTTTAAAGAGACAGTAAGATGGCAGCAAAACATATCAGCTTCTGGTGAGGCGCAGTGTGACGACCTATGTAATATAATTAGTTATTATTAGTGTTGTTCCGATACCGATACTGGTATCGACAGAGGTGCCGATACTGCATTAAAACAGTGGTATCGGTATCGGTGAGTACTCACAAGTAACATGCAGATACCATTAATTCCAACGCTAATATAGGATTTTGGATGCAGCATCTTGTGTCTTGCTGGTGCACGACATTCACTGATATGTGACATGTTCACTTCATGCCGATCTAAGATATCCTATTGGCCCTTGAATGCTCTGAACCAATGGCAGGACAGCTTTTTCATGTTGAGGGAAAAAAACTTAAGTATCGGTATCGGCCGATACTGCAAAGCTGGGTATCGGAATCAGTATCAGGGGCCAAAAAACGGTATCGGAACAACACTAGTTATTATTAGACCTACGATTATATTGGGAAAAAAAAAGTACAATGATGTTAATGCTATTTTAGCATTAGCGTCAACATACATTTGTTAGCATTGCTAAAGCTAATCATGACCAGTTTATTCAGTCTTTTTTTGTGCCATGGAACATCTCAAATTGTTATGTATTAGTTTTGGTTATGTGGTCAATTGGTCACTGGGCTCTAAGCAGGTGTTTTGTACACATGCCTTGGACTAGCCCTGCTCAAACGCATGCCTTCCTCTTCTGTTTAGACAAGTCCCTGCCTTCAAGCAGAAGATAGCAGGGAAGTCTCCACCCACAGAAAAATTTGCTATCCGCAAAGCTCGCCGCTACAAAGCCCAGTCCCCGGTCAGGCTAGCAGTGCCAGTGCTGGTAAGCCTTCAAAAACAGATTCTGGAACTAACAACAACAAAAAAAGTTTACATTTACCCACTGCTTGATTCTAGGAGATGATGTACATGTGGAATGGTTTTAGCATGATCAAAAAACGACCAGAGCTGACTGAAGGCATGATCCAGACTCTAGCGGAGGCTGAGCGCACCTTGTTGGAGACTCCAGGTCCTCAGATGTCACCTTAATTGAAGTATGAAAAAAAAAAAAAAAACACACAAAATTTCACACCTGTGCTGTTTGCCTTCTTGCACCATCACAGAGAACGAGTATTTACTGGATGACCGTTGTGTAATCCACCTGCTGAAGGGAATGTGTTTGAAAAACCAAGGGCTCCTCCAGGGTGCCGAGGAATGCTTTCAAAAAATTTGCTCGAGGTGAGTACTTGTTACCTCCCTTTCAAATGCAGGTAATTAACACTCCCTCACCACATAGCAAGAAACAAGATAACCATAACCAGAGTGATACTTTCATCTATCTGTTGTGAATAAATAACAATACTGTACCGTGGAAAATAGTATACATTGTCACACTGTCTGTCACAATGAGGTTTACCTTGGATCAGCCTCCCCCAGCAATCAATTCCCATAATTTAAAAGAAGTTGTGAAATTGTGAACTTGTATAAAAAGATTTGTTTACCAATATATTTTTAAGTCTACATGTGTCTGTTTACAATTTCGAATAGGGTTCAATTGAATCTTAAACACAGCTGTTAGGTTCGTTCTTTGTTTGTTCAGTGAAAAGAAGCTCAGGTTCGACCACTACCTCATTCCCAACTCCATGGTGGAGCTCAGTCTCTTATACATTGAACAAGGCCGAAAGGACGATGCCATCAAACTGCTCCACAAGGCCAAGTAAGTTACTCCTATTTACTTAATAAAGTTAGCTATTCGTGTAAAGTACTGGAGCAATACCGACCTTCATAAGCACAGTGCCTTAGAACAGTGTTTCTCAAAGAGTGGTAGGACTAACACTCGGGGTGCGAGAAGCCTCTAGTGGTACACAAATGAATCACTGAATTACATGTTGAATTTGTGGCTCATGTTACACTGGCTCCAATGTTTTTTTGTTTTGTTTTTTAAATCCAGTGAAGTGCATTTTTTAAAGACGGTTCAATAACTTCAATTGTATTTATCATAGTTTGTTGCTCAATGTTATAGGCAAAAATTTGATTTCATTTGTATGTGAAATAAATTTTAATTGAATCATTTGTTTTACTTTCTTATAATTTAGCACAGTGTTAATGTTCAAACTGTACATATTACAGTGTCTTATTAAATGGAATAAAACCTCATATTTTTGATGAATACTTGCGCCAAATCCTCCACAGTATTTTAATGTTGGTCATAAAGGGTGGGACTTGGAGAGCCAAGTATTTATTTATTTTTTTTTAGGTGGTATATGGTATTAAAAGTTGGATGACCACTGCTTTAAAAGGATTAGGAAGAGCTTACATTTTTGCCAGTAATTAAATCTTACACTAAGGTATTGTTTTTGTGTTTTATTTAAATGAATACAGTGATTTATCGCTCAATAATCCACATTCCCCCCCAAAAAAATTACATAAATTTTTAGTAGGTTTAATTGAGTGTCACAAAATAACCAGTATGGGAGTGACTGCTTTGGGGTTTACAGTACAGTGGGTATCTATAGTTCCACTACGAAACGGTAGAGGGCAGTCTCTGCCTGTTACATTTGTAACAGTTGTTACTATAGCATCATGGATTTTGAAAAAAAAAGAAGTAATATGGACATTGGACATAAATTGACCTTATTGCTCATAAGGCAACTCAGACCGCTTTTGCCATTAGACACCTTACAAAAACTACAGTAAAGAGTCAGAATGGTGTTGTGGAAGGATTTAAAAGGAGCTAATGAACTGGAATTGATGGTTGTTGATTCTAATTTACCACAAGCCCGAAATGCCATGACCCTCTGCTTATTATATAACCATTGCCATGCACTTAACAGTCCTTCTTTCGACTTGTAGACACAGCTATAAAGAATACTCAATGGAATCTCGTACGCAGTTCAGGATCCACGCCGCTCTGGCCAAACTGAAGGCTGGCTCTGTCGATGAGGACCAAACTTCTCTATAGTGAGACCTTTTCTCCACGGAGACGTTCTTCATCTGCAACCATTGTGACACTTCCGCTGTTTTAGCCAATGCCCAGTTTTATTCTTCTATCCATTTTCTTCAAGTCAATGCTGGGTTTAAATTTGGGTTTGTCTTTCTTTTTTTTTGTCACTTGATGAAGGTAAGACCCGAGTGGCGTCAAACGGTAGAAAAGTGTAATATAGTTTTGGATAGAACTTCGCTTTTATAAAAGAGTACAACCTCGTGTATAAAAAGACATTTCATTGTATGGACCAATGTTTACATAACTTGTCTCAACTGTTGATTAAAGCCACTTTAAATGACATTTCCAGTCATTTAATTATTTTAAGTATGGTACATAATCTGAGGTTAAGATGTGTTATGGTGTCAAAAAGTATGATAAAAAAGGTAAACAGTTAACTCACTTTTACAGTGTATTTTTCAATTTATTATACGAATAACACTTTATTAACGGGCCTGGTGTGAGGTTTTCAGCTCCATTAACTCTACTTTGCAATACTCCATATTTCTTTAAAACAAAATGCATTCTGTACAGAAATATTTATTATAGTGACAGTCAAACAAGGAAAGAAACAACTTTGTAAATTGAGCTCTTGTAATTACAGATGAAATTAGAAAACAAAATAAGCACTTAAGTTGACTCTAAGTGTATAAAATAAAATATTAGTTGATTCCATTTATATTGACTGTGTCCAAGTGTACTAGGAGGCGACAGGAGTGAAAGGGACTCCTGCCTTCTCCTCTTTCAGTCTGCGTTTCATTAGTTTCCTCTTTTTCTTCTCCTCTTTTTCAATTTCAGCAACCATTTCCAAGAATTTGCTGCTGCGGGGGTCCACTGCGTAGCCAAAACGTTCTCTGGCCTCAGCCAGCAACTTCTCACGCCGCTTCTTCTCCTCTTTTAGCTTCTGTTTAGCTTCACGCTTCTCTCTGCGCCAGTCGGCGATCATCTTGGGCATTTTGGCCATGTTTTCTGCGATGAGCTTCTCCCTGTGACGGGAACAGAAACAATCATTAGAACAGTCGTTATTGGCGCTCATCGTTCGATTGACAGTTAACCACACTGTCAGTAAGTATATCAACTATTGGGTGAACTGCAGCTGTACTCCTAAAATACTAGGATAGTAGCATTTAAATTAAGTTGGTCTATGGATATAAACAAGTGTTGAAAGACAAACCCACGTGTTATGATTCAAACAGCCACATCGTCTACTACTGTATGTATTTTCATTTTTGCATTCATTGTGCTGAAGATAAAGCATAGAAGTGACCATAGATCCACCAATTGTCACATGCGAGTAAACCCATTTATCATGATAACAGGTGTATTTATAACCCACCTTTTTAAAACTGCTTTTTTTGTCCTTTTATCTTGTTTCTTCTGTGATTTTTCTTCATTGTGTATTGATATTTTTTTGTTGTAAATAATTAGAAGTCCTACTTACATTTTTGTTTTGTTGGCTCTAGTTTTTAATCAGTTTTTTTGTAGTGTCTGAGTCTTCTGAAAAACGCTATACAAATAAAATGTATTAACTTAAATTCTTTACATGTATTTTTTAAAATATATTATGATTCACTAAAATTAAATCCACAAGAAAACTAACTTTTCACTAATTCTAAAATATTTTATCATCTGGTATAAGCAGAACGTTATACACACCAAAACACCAAATGTAGGATGGGTGTTTTTATTGTATACTAAAAGATGCATTACATTAGTACCTTTATTTAGTTTTCTTAACGAAAATTTTGCTTTTATTCCAATTTTTTTTAATAGACTCAGCTTTTAATGTGTTTAACTCGTTATGGGGCTTCGAAACAGTCGTAAGTCATTAACAATATTCCTAGAAGCTACACGTCAAACTTAAGGTAACGTTTATAAAAGGCTGTGGATATTTAGCCATGATTGGCAACTATCATGGTAGCGCCATTTTGCCGTGACCGGCTCTGATTGGTCAATAATCAATCGCCAGACGAGTCATATACTCTGCATGGCTCCTGCCTCATTTCACCCATTCCGAGTCTTTTCATTAAGTTCTAATTTTGTCTTGCCAACTGTTATGTTATTACTAGCAAAACCATAACCGTCAGAGAACATATGCGGTTGTCAAGAAATTGTTTAAAAAAAAAAAATGTAGATTCGAACCTGTAACTTAGCACGTTCGGCCATAACCATTGTCCCACGTGACGAGATAGTGTACTACAAATTCGCATAATTTGTACTTGTAGTTATCGCACGATTCACGGCAAAATATCGCTAAGGTTTTATTTTTTATTTTATTTTATTTTTTTAAATCAACAAATGAAGTGGTGAGTCGCCGGCCACGGCAAAACATCCACATCGTTTATTTAAAAGATAAAAAAAAAAAAAAAAAAAAGGCGGCATCTGTCTATACGGCATGGGGACATTATAAGTTTCCTATTCAAGCAGCGACAGAGATTAATGACAAAGATTGCGTTTAGGGTTCATTCGCTGTCTGAAAACAGAAAGGCGCTAGCCACGTTAGCATCACTCACTTTGCCATTCGTTTGTCTGTCTCCTCCTTTTGCTTGGCCGCAATATTCTCCAACATGACATCTAACGGAGGGTGCCATTCATTTTCCTCAGCGCCGATCCTGTTCCGTTCTGCGTGGCTGGGCCACAGCGATGCAGGGTCGATTCCGGACGCCGAGCCGTAGCGACCGTACAGCTTCATATCGTATTTGCTCGTCTTCTGCCATTCCGGCGTCTTCTCGCTGCTCTTGTCTGGAATATAAGGATCCCGAAGATTCAGTTTCAGAGGTTTGGGGTTATACGATGCCGTCTGTAGTAGAATCCCGCTCGGATAGCTCGCAGAATTTAGAGTTTTGGGTGCTGAAATCCACTTAAATGTGTTACAAGTCACCAGCGTCCTCCTGCAGAGAACGGACGCAGCCATTTTCCTCTAACCTCACAAAGGACCCTGCCTTGATAGGAGGCTTTGAAAGTGCCTGTTTCCTCTAGACATTTTTCACCGCACTTTAGTGCATTACTGGCTGTACTGTATTTTGCAGACAGGACAATACATTTGAAATGAAATATTACAAAAATAATTTATATCAAAATGAAAGCTTGCTCAATAGTGTAACAGTTAATATTTTTTTCCCTTGGGATTATTTTAATCAATTTAATTTGATAAAATTTCAATTGATATTTCAGTTTTCCTCTGACATTACTGAATTACAAAGTGGAAATTATAGTACATAAATGACAGTGTCAGACAGTAGTAATACTTGATATTAATTACTTTTTGAATATTCGAATCATACCTAATTTTGTAGTCAAGTCATTTTTGTTTATAGAATCACTCCCTACTCTAGGACAGTGTTTCACAACATTTGTGGGGGAGTATCAAACACATTTTAAACATCACGTCACACCACCAAATTAAAATGTCAGGAAAAAGTATATAAACTGAAATAATTATCTTTTCTCAATTTAATCACAAATGTACTGTGAAATCTTGGCTTGTTTCACCGAACGCAATGCTATTATTCTGTTATAATAATGGCTAGTGTTGTTCCGATACCGTTTTTTGGCCCCCGATACCTATTCCAATACCCAGCTTTGCAGTATTGGCCGATACCATACCGATACCTAAGGTTTTTTTCTTCAACATGAAAAAGCTGTCCTGCCATTGGTTCAGAGCATTCAAGGGCCAATAGGATATCTTAGATCGGCATGCAGTGAGCATGTCACATATGTGAATGTCGTGCACGAGCAAGTCACAAGATGGTGCGTCCAAAATCCAAAAGATGCTGCATCCAAAATCCTATACAGTATTAGTTAATGGCAGCTGGTGGATACATTAAGTATATCTTTTGCCATCTAGTTTGAGAGCATTTCATTTTTCTTCTATTGTGACTGGCATACATACTGGTAGATGAACAAACTATTCTTTTTTTTTTTCTTTTCCTTTTTGGCTTCCGACACTCCTTGTTCTCTCTTGGGGCAAACTAATGTGCTACCACAGTTGCCGGGAATTACTGACCTAGTAAGTAGAAAGAATGAACACATGAAAAAGGGTGTTGCAAGTGACACAAATATAAACTGCAGCATTGTATTTGATAGAAATTATGAATAGAAGAGTATGAAAATCAGTGTACATTTTTTAGGAAAAGAGACTTGAGCCTCTGTCTGAATTACTTAAACATTTGAAAGGTAAACAGAAAATTAATTAATGCTCAGATGCCAACATGGGAAAAGAGTACTGGTATAGGAAAGTGACCAAACGTCAGGCTTTCCCTACTGGGAAAAAATAATTTGGCGTGAACATTTTTACTTGAATCCCTGAGGTTTAAGGGCTAAATTAAATGATAGAGAGGAAGCTTATAACATTATTTCCCTCTCCTCGTGGCTGAATATGAACTACAGTAAATCAGAAGGTTTTACAGCACAATGTCATGGGTAGAGGTCAAGTGTTCTGCAGTTAAGAAGTTAAATGAAGTAATGGGAAGACGTTTTCAATTTGATAACATAGCTGTGAATATGTGAGCTCAAATGACATAAAGAAAGATCAGAAGTTGATTCTCCGACTATGAAATCTCAAGTCAAAATAAAGGATATTTGGTTTTTCGTTTCTGCTCCACTTTCTTCTTATTTGAGAAGCCACCGCGCAAAAACTTTGATCCGCTCGCAGCGATGCAGCTGTCATTACTTTTGTGTCCTGGGAGCAAACAAATCAAATAATTTTTTAAAAAGCTCCATTAAATATTTACGGTTCCCAGGGTCTGGGAGTAGCGGGAGGCTGGAGGTGGGTGTGGGCATGACACAGGCTTAATTTGTCTTAGGAGCGTTCTGGTGCCAAGCTCGGGGCTTAAGGGATCATATCAATGTCAGTCATAGGCAAGAAGGCTCCTTAGCAGTTAGACGGAAGAGGATAGTGGCAACATGACAGATCTAATTCTGGCTGCTTGAGTAGGAGGTTTGTGTGCTCTGTTGAACACATTTTGGGAAGTTGTACTCAACAAAATCATCCATCCATCCATTTTCTACACCACTTTCTCATTCCTCATTAGCTTTGCAGGTCCCAGGTGACTTTGGGTGAGAGGCAGCGAATACCCTGAACTGGTCGACAGCCAATCAATCACAGGACACATACAGTAGATGAACAAGCATTATTACGGGCACTCATGCCTATAGGGACAATTTACAGTATTCAATTAATCCAAGAACTCCCAACCACATCTCACAGGAATGTATACTATTTTAATTAATTGGTCTAAAAATAAGTACATATTACCACACATATTGAAATACATATATCTTCTGTAAACATCTGCTGTCGCCATAGTAGAATTTTTATGTTAATGACAGCTTACTTAGTTTTCCACTTCCCCATTAAAATTAAAAAACATTGACTCAACAGTTTTAAGGGTGTTCCTGGGTACATTTGGCTAGAAAGCAAAGCGTGAGAGTCTCTGTTGACGAAATGCATGCGTGCAGTTAGAAAATATATGATCCGTCTTTGCCAACAGCCTTTAAAAATATCAGCTCTTCCCTTTTATTGTATCCCATTTCCTCTCTTTCTGGCAATCTGTTTCTTCCTTCCCAATTGCGCAGTTTTTCCTGGTTAATAAATAAATAAATAAAAATACAATACAGTATATTGTATGTGAAGCCTGAGCCTCCGAAACCTGATACAGGGTGATGGATTATTTATTTCTTTATTTCTTTATTTAGGTATTTATTTATTTATTTATTTTTGTTTTTACTCTGTTGCAGTGCACGAGTAGATGTGCAGTGCTCACTTCACTGGTGTGCAGCACTCATGATTTCCTAGGAATGTTGCAGAAGTGATCTTTTTGAACATGTAAACACTTACAGAGAGTTTTAGAAATCATTTTGCATATCGATATTTGCTTCCTATCTTGTTAAATCATTGGCGAGAAATAATTATTTATATATTAGTCACTAACATTAATTGTCTTCACATAGAGAATTATTAATAGGTATTTTGTGTTTATTAAAGTTAATTTGACCAAATGTGTTATTTTAAAATGGTTGCCTTTTACATTTATCAGTACCCAGGAAATAGCTTTTGGTTTGGTAGGTAGGTGACGTCTCATTTGGGATAATGATGCACACGATACACACTCGCAGACACACACAGAGCAAAACTCAGCTCGGTACACCACGTTTCAAATTATTAACCAAATGTAATTTTTCTCAGTTTTTTCTATTGATGCAAAATAAGTCACTACATTTTTCAAGTCATCAACTGTTGGGAGTATTCAATTCAACTATTTTGAAACAAACTACCCAATCATAACAGTATTATTTCGAGAAATTAAAACTTAAAATGCACTTTTT
>NC_135411.1:60856266-60926266 GCF_051991245.1 Festucalex cinctus | reverse complement strand
GAATAATAATGGCATGACATACTAACTTACATTCTATTTTATAATTGTTTTATCACTACTTTTATTGGCCCCTATTACACAGCCAGTTCAAGCTGTTATTTATCCAACTTTTTTTTTTCTTGACTCAGGTCACTGTTAAGTATAAATATCACCGACATGGAATTAGGATGGCGTCGTTCCACCAATATTTGCCTTCAACGGTATTGTAAAGTTTCAGACTAAACACTCAGTTCTGTTGAAAGCGTTGTTGCTGTCTGACAAGAATTTATGCATCACACCAGATGTGATCAAGCACACATATTTTTGACAATAGTCCTATCGCTTGATTCAGTGTAAAACTCAAAAGTAGCTATTCTGCTCTCCTCATAAAAGAGGCTGGGAAAAAAAAATTCAATTACCCTAAATGCAGTAATTTACCAAATATTTTAACCGCCCTGTCTAATAGAAAAGTGGTGCTCTCCCTTCAACTTTGTAGTATCGATAGATAATTGTAAATGTTTTATTTAATTTCTATTAGATGGCTTTATCAAACCAATATATGGAAAAATAAATCAAACACAGTTACTTCAAATATCGAAAATATTGTCAAACTAGCGATCTTCCCACTCCTATCAACGGTTTCCTCTTGTACATTCACATTCAGTTTTGTTTTTGTTCTATCACATCACTTTTTTTTTAAAGATTTTCCCAGACACGATTGCCAAACATTGAATCAATACTGTGCGTGTATTTCAACAGATTATTTTTGAGATTACAAAACAGTGAGTAAATTTGATGATATAACAAAATGTACTTAGCTGGGCCATGATTGGTCGAGAGGCTGAGTACTGATAGGACTGAACGTAGTGGACTGTGAGGACTTGATCGCCCATGGGAGTTGTCGAAATGTACAGACAGGTGTTGGCGGCGAGCTTGGAAAACCCCCCCCAAAAAAAACAGGTACCGGTATGTAATGTGCTGTTGCATTTAATGTTTACAACATCCATGGAAATTGAAGCATCTGTGTATGCTATTTTGCTATCCCAATGTGAACACAAAAGTAGCTTGACCTTTGATGTTGAAAATAGTGAGAGTCTGGTACCGATGCAGTTGTATCTCTATCTTCAATTAATTTATATCCTGATGAATGGGTTTATTGTTCCCACGGCAACCCTTGTAAAAACTGTTGTTAGAGGTAACGAACATCAGTGCAGATTGCAGACGCAAAATATGCCTACTCTTCTTCAGATGTTTTTAACCTCGTTGGCGCTGCTATCTCCCTCTGCTGTGGCACTTGCTGAAAAGTTGAGTGCGGGCCTGGAGTTTTGTTTCTACAAGACCACAAGGAACTTGAAGACTTTGGAGATGGAAATTATGAAGGAATCTCATGCAACGTCCCAACAAAAGCAACAGACGTTCAGTGCTATTCTTGTCTTATTTCCATGTCTTTGTCATTTAATTTCAGGTTGGTGCTTATTTCAACTGAATCTGAACTTATATATATTTTCTTATATTTTCAGTCCCTGTTTGTGTAACATGTACCAATACTTTTGTCACACATTCATCTTCAAAGACTTGGCAGTGAGAGAGATAAATAATCCACTTCTCAAATCATTTTGACAGGTGTGACATCACTTCCTGTCCTGACCAAACATCCCGTCTAAATTCCGCCCCTTCACTTCCTGTCTAAGTCCCGCCCCCTTTACCCAAATATAGACTTCCTATGACGTCTATTTCCGGTGGCTAAGGACATGTCCGGAATGTCCCATTTTGACCCCGCCCCTATGCCCATATATGGACTTCCTATGACATCATACTTCCGGTGACTGTTTTGCTAAGAGTTGCCGTGTATTGTTTACCATCAAGTTCTCTGGAGTGTTGCTGTTTATTGCATATGGTGGCTGAGCTGGATTACTGCAACAAAAATCACAACAATATGTTCATTGTCCATCGTGCTAGCGTATAATCTGAAGGATTATTCCACTGATGAAACTAACTGCTGCTTTTCTGTGTTGTTGTTTTTATCTTTGCAACATTCTGATCTTTTCACACGGGCTGTTCTTTTTGTGACTGGCATGAAGCTGGATGCTGCTTTGCCACAGCTGCCTCTCCAATGAAGTGGACACACACTTAAGCACAAAAACACGAAGCTCGCTACCATCTGCTTGGGCGAATTCGCGAGGATGCTAGTTGTGTATTGGAAACAACAGCTGAGAGGACACACTGTGCACTGACCACACACCACTGTTGCCTGGCAGAACCATCTGACACACTGATGGATGTGCACGCACATACTCTGAAAGATTGGAGGCCAAAACAGAAGAAAAGATTGAAATGCTGCATCAGCATGAAAGAAAAATGATAGAGGCACTAATTTAGAGTGTTTGGAAAAGGGGAATAGGTATCAAGCAGCCATAGACGGTCTATCCAATACTAAAAAAAAAAAAAAAAAGAAGGCAAACAAACACCCTGAGAGCATTCAGCGCGGGCCAAGAAGTGTCTGGCGGAGCGGACCCTGCACTGAAAAGAGCACCTGCATGCTATAAGAGTCTGAAACTCCAGTCTCAACAACTCTTTACAAGCTTTAGCGCCTCTGCTTGTCAGGAGAAAAATAAGTTCCAAGCGCTAGACGGGACCCCCAACGCTAGCTATTTGTCGCTGACTTGTTTACTTTTCCTTCCGCTAAATATATCTTTGTCCTATTGGGCTCAAAAGAAGTCGGCTGGTCCCAGGCAAGCAGCACCAGGTTTTAAAGGCCCACATTTGTAAGACGAGCAACACGGCTCCGGCGCGTTCTTAAATGAGGCCGGGCCGCTTTTTTTGTGGACGGGATGCAGACACCAGCCAAAAGTATGTTTTCAATTTTACGTACAGTAATTCCAACTTATTCGCTCATACATGTGTGACTTTTTACTGCAGTTGTTCCAGGAATTGAAATTTATTTCTGTTGTGTTCTTTGTTATGGTTGTAGTCGGTTATAGTTGTGTATGAAAATTTGGGACACTGACAAATCAAAATCATGAACTTATTCAGGACCAAATATCTCTAGTATTCAGCAAATCTGCTTGGTCTATATTTCATAGTAACATACAGTGAATGTATGCGGAATTGTTAAAGCATTTAGTTCATTTTACCTTAATAAGTCACTTGGCCTCAAGGATGAAATGCAGCCTGACCAAAACTGCTTTTGCATTTTATTTCTGCAAACTGATATTTTAAATGGAAAAACAATTACTGTACGACTACTATAGTATTAACAGTACATCTCGTGAAATAGAATTATAAAAGGTGACATGGAAATTAATTTCAAAGTGTATGAGTGTGTGTATTCACAGCGAACGGCAAATACAGTGAAAGCATGGCTTTGCTCAAGTTTGAAAGTTTAGCTAACACATACTAAAAATAATAATATTACTGAAGGATAATAAAGCCTGTTTATTTTCTATTATGCTGTATATTGTTTTTTACTCAACAAACTGAAAACGTTTGGCATTAGCTTCACATCATAGAAAATAATTCATTTAGAGTAATTAAAAATTTGGTCTAAAATGTGTTATCTCCTATGACAATATTATATTATATTATATTATATTATATTATATTATATTATATTATATTATATTATATTATATTATATTATATTATATTATATGATATGATATGATATGATATGATATGATATGATATATTATATTGTATTGTATTGTATTGTATTTTATTGTATTGTATTGTATTGTATTGTATTGTATTACTTTCTGTACTGTATTATAGTTTATTATACTGTATCTAGGGATGGGTAAGTACTGGTACCGGGTATCTTTATTGGTGCTGATATAAGCCTCGATTGGTAACCACGACTGCTGGGAATTTAAAACAAAAAAATAGAAGAATAGACAATTGCCATGAATTTCATGCAGTTTTAAAATGTTAAATTGGAATATATACATCTTTTTTTTAAATTATCTGTCATTGTTTTGTTTTTTTGTTGTTGAAAATGTTATGTATCAAAAGTACTACTGGTATTGGTACTTGGTATCGATGACTACTAAAGAGTTGAGTATTCATACTGGTATCGGTCTGGAAAAAAAAAGTGGTATCAAACATCCCTATGTCATATTTTAGTATGTCAGTTTTATTTCCCAACCACATAGAAAATTGTTACAATCATCATTACATTGATTCTGATTGTACTACATACTGCTGCACCTATAGTTAATTATGGAAATTTGATAATAATCATTTTGTAGATGATTGATTTTACAACGTAATAGTAGGCAACAGTGCTCTTTTAAATTCAAATATTATAAATGTTTTTACTCTAGGTCATTTGGTACTTAGAAAAGAACTATACTGCATATGATAAAATATATATATTTTTGAAATACATTGATTTCAGTGTATGTTTTAAACTCGGTTACTGTGGAAAAATGGGCTCATACTGCTATAAAGAGCAGGAAGAGTTGATGAGGCCTGAGCAGATCTTGTTGGCAGCCTCTTCAAAGTCTCACTCTGGAACTCCTTGACCCCTTTCCCCCTTGGACCTGTACTTTTTTTGGCCAATTCAACAATCCATCTGCCGTTACAGTTAATCCCAGACGTTCTATAAAGATGTCATACCTACAGTTAATAACCTTCTTTTTTCTGTTTTTGACACTTTGTGTTTTTTTCTTTTTTAAGGGTGCGTGTCAGCGCATGATAGTGTCACACCGGTCTGATTGGTGGAAAGTGGAAAATAAGAGCAGGATGAATTGGGATCATTCAAAGATTGGCTGTAAGCAGACAGAGAGGGGAGGTAAAACCGAAAGCAGATGGCGGAGCTGGCACCTGTTTTACTTTCAAATCTGTTTGGAGCCATTTTCCACATGTCTTTAGAAGGGGGAGAAAAAAAAGCCTATGGTGCGTATGATGCCAAAATAAGACACTCTCAGGTTTGAACCTTTTGTGAATATGCCTTCCTTCAGCTTTTCAAACATAATGCAATGCACCCCTCTGAACAGGAGAGGACACAAAAACAACCGATTTCAAATGCGCCCACTTTGTCTCACCAGGGTGGTGTAAGCAAACAGAGGGGGCATTCACAACAGAAAAGAGTCCCGTTTAAAGTGTTAATCTGTGGGCCACATGCTGCACGAGCATCACGTTCGCAGCAGTCGAGCCAGGCCAGGTTGAACATGGCATATATTTGGCGCGTGGGGGGCGTCCGTCCGTCTCTTCCAGGTAACTGCATCCACGCAGGAAGATGGATCACGGGAAACCCTCTTTCATGTTATTGTGCGTTTACCGTGCAGTACAACTGTTTGACATTATTGCCAATGCAGCTTTGCAAAGCACTCCATGATTCATTCATCAGGATATACGTTGTTTCTGTTGGCTATACTGTACCATCGGGGTCTATAGGAGGAGTAATTCTCTTGTGGACCGTTTTGTTTCTGTCAGTCACTTTCTGCAGACTCATGTAATTGCATTATCATGTCCCGTTGATGTCTTTCATGTCCTTGCTTGTTGACAGACAATGGTGAGGTTATTGTGGGCCATGTTGTTTGCTACTATTAATGTTCAATATGTGTAGTTGTCCAATCAAATTATGGTTCCAGAACAGGTCTGTGTCTCATAAACGAAAATAATAAAATACAAATTGAAAGTGGCTTGAGCGTGTAATGAAGAACACTGTGTGGAACAATATGTTCTCCAACAGATTTATTATAAGCAATTTTGAGTTATGATGATTATGACACGGTCGTTCTTCATCAAAACATACTTGAAACAACAAAAACCCAGTGACATAATGGGAAAAATATTTTCTTATACTTTCTTGTGGTATACTGTATTTGAGAGCTTGTTTTAGAATAGATTAGAATAATATTTTAGATCATAAAACACTTATCTAATCTTAGGATGGTAATTGTCGTAGCCCATAGGCCATATCCTATTTTGAAATGACTTGGTCAAAACCATCAAAAAGCCCAAAAACGGGTCACAATACTGCGTGTGGGCTGTTTAATTAAACAAAATACAAAACTGAAACCCTATTACTGCATGTAAAGATTATTTAAGCAAACCTACAATATTTGTTGTTGAAAAAAAATAGTTTTAGTGAATTTTTGATTGTCTGCTCTAGTTGTATGTCATGACATTAGGTTGTGTTTGCAAACTATTTTAATTTAGTGCTGCAGTTTTGTTTTTTCTGACTCATTGAAAAGTGGCACAAAGGATAACGACACCAAAACTGTGCGACATTTGTAAAAACATGGAAAAAACGGCAATGAAAGAAAAAAAACATAACAAATTGTAGAAAAAAAAATGCTCCTGGATTCCAGTAGGAATAGGAAGTGGGTAATAAATTAAAAGTGACATCAAGATGATTTTATAAACCAGATAAAAAGATAAACAAATTGAAGGCCACATGGAGCAGAGTTAAAAAGTGAGAGAACAGAACTTGAAAAAATCACAAAAAAAAAGAAACTGTAAATGTTGTTGAATACATTCAAATAAGAGTGCAACCATTCAAATAACATGTCCATTTGTGGGGATTACATGTTTGATTTCCACTCTAAAAACCTAATTTGGTCAAATCGAAACAAAAATGAATTACTCTAGAAATTAGATTTTTAAAGAAAGTTACAAATAAGTGACTGACACGAAAATGATTTTTTTTTCTTTATATCGATTGTATTGATTATACAAAACATATTCTTTAATACTTGTCCTCATAGGGTCATGGGTAAGCTTTAGCCTATTGCAGCCGACTTTGGGTGAGAGTTGGGTACATCTGAGACTGGTTCAGGCAATCGCAGGTACATATTGGCAAAACAAACAAACAAACAAAACAACAACAACAACAACATTCACACACATTTAAATTTAAACTAAATGAAATACATTATTTAGGTTATGTGTTTATGAACATTCTGTACCGTGCGTGTGCGTGCGTGCGTGTGTTTGTCTCAATGGATTTCAAAACGTCTTCTCTTATGTGGTGCCCAAATTTAACTTTGTTTAAACCCCTATGATGATCTGTGAGGATCTCTGTGTAACTGCATTCTATTTCATTTTGTGAGATTACTAATGTATCATATAACTGTGCTTTAATTATCATTGATTGATTATTCATTACATGTAAACTAATCATAAAGCCACAATGGCTGCATGTCTGTGTAATTAATTTCATGAAGCTCTCATGAATCATCAGAGGTCATTCATTAGTTATCCATCTGTTAAGGCTGTGTTTTGTTTTCCCATGACAAGATTAAATTGTGTTTAAAAAAAAAAGAAAAAAAGAAAAAAGGCGCCTGTCCGCCTGAGTGTTCCAAAATGCACCAGCAGAGTGTACCACAGCACCCCCATACATGTCTGGCCTTTGGATCCGTTCAGCAAGACTGCACACGTTCAAGCCAAAACGCCAACACAAAGGTTGCAGCAAGTCTGATTGTACACTTGTCAAAAATTTATTGTCACCCACCCAGTTCATCTCCTAAAAAAAAAAAAAAAAAAAAAACAAGAAACCACAAATTGTACCCAGATTTGCATGCAAGCCAATGTGGTGTTTTGGCCAACAGTATTTGGAATTGAAACAATTACAAATAAACACGCATGACTCCCTTTCCCAGCTAATGGATTCGACTAGTTAAATAAAAGAAAATAAAAGGATTTCGCTTTCTTCCCTCAGGTTATTTTTTTTATTGTGCCCTCGTTTCCTAATTCTGGTGACCATTTTTGCAGCACGTGTTGCCTCTCAGTCATTTGTCGAGCCCGAGAGGAAATCTGTGTACACTTTAATCATGCACAGCATAAAGTCGTTCCACATTTGCGAACGTCTGTCAGTTTTTTTGTGTTTGTGAATGATTGGTCATGATCCGAAAATAGAATGTTTGCGCAGACAGGTTATTCAAACAGAGATAATCTAAACGTTTGTTGGTGTCTGACTGTGCCCCGTGCAGGATTTGGGCTTCTTGCTATTGGTGGCGATGCCCAGAAGTTGTTGCCATGCAACTCTATCTGGCACACACGCACGCGCGCGCGCATGCACACACGTGCGCGCTCACGCACACACACGCAGGAGAGCCAACAATGGACTGCTTTATGAGGTGCCCACCGATGCCATGGTAACCTCGTTCTGGGCAAGGCAGACCGAGCCGTGTGCCAAAAAAATGCCATGGTGCCTTCCCCCACCCCCTCTTTCTCTAGCCACGTTGCCCAGAAAGCTTTTGAAAGTTAATACGTGAAACCAGTGGGCAGACAAATTACGACGGGTGTGTGTGAGGAAGGTAAACTTTGCACTTTGGAACTACCCTGCACAAATGAAGTATTGAGTGGAAACATGAAGCTGCGTGATTAGAAATTCTAATGTAATTGAACACTGAAAGGCTGTGTATCTTTATTACAAGCAAACTTTTCCATTTCTGTCACTGCTGAAATGCAACTTGTAAATGTACATTATTTGGACAAAAATAGTGGGACTCCTTAAGCTAGACTATAATCACCTAACAGAAATGCCACAGAAAGTGGATAATAATTTTTTGGCCAATAAATCATTCCTGTGGTGCAGCTGATGATCTTTTACGGCACACTATTGTGGCATGCATACTGCACAATGCAATTTTGGACATAATCAAACTCTAAACCACAATGTAGGAGTTATTTGCTTGTAACATAAAATTAAAACTAACAGAGTGACTGTGAGCCACGACTTGACAGCTAGCACTGTATGTTAGAAACATTGCTGTTCCACTTCCTGTATGCGGTACGGTAGTATGCTTTAATACTCTTGCCAGCTGTTAAAACAAATAAAGAAGGCAGTCAAAGCTCTTAAGTATACTTAAGGACAAATACACATAATTGTGTAAAAATAAATAAAAAATAAATAAATAAAAAAGAGAGACAGACTGGATAAAGAAGGACACGCTGATCAAACTCCTGTACCTAAGAGAAAGTATAAGCACAAATTCTGAAATGTACTTCGTGGCTATACTCAGAAGAAGAAATAAAATCCCTTTAAGAGTACATGTATGCTGTTGTTTAGTGCTAGCTAGTGTTAGCTCCACTTTTATGCTGCCATTGTGTAGCCTTGCTAACATTGGCAACTAAGAGGAGAGATTTGTCTCAAAATTATTCACACAAGTACATTTGTGTGTGTGTTTTTTTTACGTGTTTTTCATATCCACAAGTATAATATCCATGATTTTTACATGTGTTGTTCAGATCCACAAATATATAGCATGAATCCTCACTATTTCGCGGTTCACTTATCGCCAGTGGTGTAGTCGTCCCTGGAGAAGTGGGTATACACTAAATTTTACTTGTATTTATTTATTTATTTATTTATTTATTTCGCTTCTAGAAAAACACCCTTTTTTTTTTCTTTTTTTTTTTTAGAAACGGTGACATGAGGGAAAAGCCGTCATTTGTAATTACACACAATAATAAATTAAATTATCATGAATGAATTAGGAGCAGTTTGTCATGTAAAATGTTTTTATTGTGAGGTAAACATGAATAATATGTTATCTACAATAAAATTAAACTACATCATATAAGTTAGTTATTACTTTAATACTGTAAAGTCCTCGCTGTGACCCGCCCTACTTCTTCTCTGATTGGCGCATCAGTCCTCATGCCTTTACCGAAAAGACAGTGAGGGCAGGCCAGCCAGTTAGATACAGCAGAGCGTGGGTCATGGGTGGTTACGCAAAAACTGCGCTTCAAGGAGGATTCAGAAGTGGGTAGACGCAAAACTGACAGAAAAAGAAGCGTGCATACGCCATATACCTGTATATACCCTGGACTATACCACTGCTTATCGCAGATTCACTATGTCGCAGATTTGTTTTTGGGTCGGAAATTCCTATATACGGGGTTTATCTCAGTTTGTACCTGGCTATATCGTGGAATTTTCATATATAAATATATATATATATAAGTGAGAATTTGTATTATTCAATTATAATTATTCAATTATGCTTGTGAATTGTTAAATGTACATTTGTGGATCAGCAGGCATGCATTTGAGACGTTACACAGTTTCAAGACATTCACACATACAAGTGCCAAATATTCACGTGGGGAAAGGCCCGTCCCTCCTCCGTCCGCTAGGAGGCAGTGTTGCTGCCTTCATTGAACAGGAACATGTCACCTCTCGTGTTTTGTTTAAAAATTGGAAATTGTCGAATTAGACATTGTGTGATCTTCCATTATATGTTTATTTAACACACTGGGAAGCAAAGCTCGACCATAATTTGTTTCCATCGAGATTGCTTTGCCTTGATCGTAAAGATCTTCTTCTTCTTCTTCTTCTTCTTCTTCTTCGGTCGCTGCAGCAGCACGTGACCTGGAGTGCATTCTGAAGCCGCCAATTATGTGTGCATCAAGAAAGGAGAACGGGCGGAGGCGGAAACGCTAATGCATTTTTGCAGAAGTTGTTTAACTATTTGTGACACGCAAAAATGTGTAAGCACCATTAATGACTGTAGAAAGAGCCAAAGTAGCTGGATTTCAAATGTGGTTAAACGTTATTTTTTGGTGATTTCTTATTTATTATATTAGTTTGAAAATGCACATTTTTCAGGGCTTAGTTTTGTTTGGGACAGTATTGAATTCTGAAATTACATAATTACATGCTTTCTCTGTGCAATGCAAGGCTTTAATTAGGATGTCAAAGTAAATTTGTCAAATAAATTTAGCCAAGCAAGGAAACAAAAATGTTCCAAAAGAAGGTTTTGATGATTCTACAGTTTTTGTATTCCATGTAAATTGTTTTATGCAGCAAATATTGTTTAAAGGGGACATATTATGGAAAATTGGGTCTTTAATTGCTTGTATACAAATACAGCCTTGGCTTCGTCTCGTCAGCCCATTTATTTGCTCTCATGAATATATGTTGTGTTGGAATCTGTTATAATAACATGTCCGAAAGGAAAATGAATTAATAAAAGCAAAACAGTGGTTCCTTGACTTACAAGTTGAATTTGTTCCATGACCACACTCATAACCCAATTTACTCTTATGTAAGCTTTAATCAGTGAAACTAATTGAAATGTCATAAATCATTCAAGTGTGAAATTTAACAACCCCAAAACTTTTTTTTTTTGTTATCAACCTATTTGTGAAAAAGTGTTTGTTAAATTCCACCTCAATGTTACATAACGGTTGGGGCTGTTTACGTAATATTCACCCCACACAGAAAATGGCAACTAAGCAAGCTGATGATTTTGAGTTTTGCTGCATGGACTGTGTTTGCTTCTAATAATCAGCACACACTTGGAAGCCCGTCCTGATTGGCTCTCCTCTAAACTGTCACATGCATGCAGTACATATATGTAAGGTAAAAGTGTAGTGTAATTTTAATTCCACTTGAAACAAAGTGAATATATGTTGTGTTTGTCATAATTTTGCCACAGAGACAATTTGTAACGTATTGGATGTCATCTCAATGTAATAATAGAGGAAAGAACATATCATTTGTCCAAACTTTTTGACTTCTTGGATGTCATAAACAGAGGAGCAAGGATGCACAACCGACCAGCTTGCAAATAAGGAAATGCATCCTTATACAGGACACATGTCATGTTTGGGTTTAAGGGTTTTTTTGTGTGTGTGTTGTTTACTTTTGGTTCCATTGTTTTGTTGTTATTGTTTTGTATTCATTTGTCTCGTTAAGTGTGATCTTGTCCACCTGTTTGCCTGCCCTCCCTCATATGTCAACCAATCAGCACCCTCTGCCACTCATGTCTTGCCCAGGTGTGTCTCGTTTTGTCAGTTAGTGTAAGTATGTGTTTAGGCCATTGTCTCCCCTCTGTGTGCGTCGATCCATTGTTGTTTTCCCCTTGTCATGCTGCCGGTTTTGTTCCACGTCTTGTCTCGCTTAACCCTTTTTGGACTTTGTTGTTTTTGGTTTTATATTTTGTATCTCATTTTTGCCTCCATGTTTTTGTTTATTAAACATTCTGGACTTCATTCTCTGTCTCCTCGCTCTGCTTCCCTGCATTTGGGTCCACCACCACACCTCAGACTTGCCAACACAAGGGAAAAGAAGGGGCTGATTGGTGGAGATATACTTATAGATGGCTGACAAGGGTTGAATGACAAGCCACAAATGATACTGTAATGACAGTGGACATGAAGGAGTGACAAAAGAAGTGGTTGAAGTGATTGGCTGAAGATAAGAGGACAAGACAGAAGCTTGAGCTGCAGGTGGGCACAGGAAGCAAAAACAAAGTATCACAAGTACAGAAACCCAAACTTCATTCAAACACATGGTGCAAAAGAAAACATTATTTGGTCCTGTGACATAACTAGTGACTCGCTCATCTGCTGGGGAACAAAATAGCTCCATGGAAATTATATGCTTTTCGATAAAATTGCTCTGATTGCAAATTAACTTGACGCTCTGTACATGTGCACTAATGTACGTATATGCCTCTGTGTGACTGAGTGGGTCCATGGGGGGCAATGAGGGGTTGCTTCCTTCCATTTCCATATTACCGCGGGTCATCTGGGCACGGCGCCAATCCCGGTGCTTTTCGACCCTGCGGAGGCCAAGCAAGATTAAAAACAGCACTGAATCATGGCTGGAAGCTAGACACTGATGGGAAGTGTGGAAGGGAAAGGCGGAGAAACGGGGCGGGGTCACACGATAGGTCATCGAGTGCTTTTAAAAACGGGAACCCGTGCCAAAAGTGTCACGTTGAGCTGGCTATCGGGCTGTAACCGTCCTTTTTAATTGCGGCTCGTCACACCGCGGATGTATAACACCGAGACGAGTGCAACACGTACGCAACACTGGGGAATACATGCGATGATAATAGCCCTCTCGTCACAAGCTGTTTGTTAATGAAGTCATACATAAACATACAGCTGTGCATCGGGATAGACAAAAGGAAATAAGGTACTAAAGTGTGAAGTCAGGGAGTGAGGCACACACGCTGGCAAGCACACAGGCGACGTGACCAAATAGATACAATGCCTTCGATCGAATCTGGCCATCCGTTGGATAGAGCACACAAAACACAAACAAAAGGCCAAATCATTTGTGCTCGTTCTCAGACGTTTCTTCTTTATTTCCAATGACAAGCTTGACTAAATCAAATCCACAATAATGGAATCCATGTTTGCCGCAGCCAACTGTTTACAACCACTGTAAAAAAAATGACTTTTTGTTTGTTTTGATGATTTTATCAGCAACAGATTAACCTCAGCTTTGAATGCTGTTAGCATGAGAGAGGAAACTGGAGGCTAAAGGGCTGGGTTTCATCAATTTGGGCTCTAAATGTGATTTTATATTTATGGAATTGCAGCACAGAAAAACAACAAACAGCCAAGTTGTAGCAATGAATTCTTAAGGGGGAACTAAACAAAAGAAGTTGAAGAAAATCTTCAAAACATTACATTTGCTCACATAGATATTTTTTACGTCAATATTTGCACAAGATTGTAAATTCGCAAGAATTTAATGTCTGTTTACTAATTCCTAAAAACCATTTAAAAAAACATAGTTAGAAATTATTCTCCTAAATATTTGATTTCATTTAATATATTAAAGTTAAATAATAATTCCTGCATGTTTTAAATGTTACCCTCCTCCATCATACCTAATTCAAATGATCAGCTCTTCAGCAAGATCTGCAGGAGCCTGATAACGATCATGATCATTTGAATCAGGTGTGTTCGACGAGGGAAACATCTAAAATATGCAGGACTCCAGTCCTCGCGGACCAGAGTTTGACACCTGTGAGTTAAATACACTAATTTCGTGGCAGTCCAATGCAAATTTAATCTGAACAACATGATTTCTAAAATTTTAATGGGAAAAAATCATAAACAATGCAAACTTTTATTAATGAATAACAACTTGAGTCAATTAAGCAAAATAAGCAGTGAACTAAAGGCTAAATGTTCCCAATTTGTTTTATAATTTTGTAACATTATGCTATGAACAAATGGCAAAGCAATTGCGTAACTATGCAAACATTGATTCAGAACTTTATACATTCTAAAGCATAGATGGGTGATCTTTAATCAGTCTCACGGCACTAATTTGAATATACATACTGTATTTGTTTGTATGTACAGAGTTTCCTCATTCGTCGTCGGTTCATCTTTCGCAGCCTCGGTGTTTTGTGGATTTTTTTTCTTACGGCGTGCTGTCTTTTCTTTTTTTTTGGTTTGTTTATTTTTTGGGTCTTTGTGCAGCCGTATCTCTCGAACCCTACGTCCAACCGGGAACATATGGACATCCACAGATTTGTCTCAACGAAACCTTTCCAACGGTGTATGTCCACAACAGTGCATTCTGGATAAAATATATACTGTTCTGTATAATAAGTGAATTAAAAAAACAACACCATACTTTTAATGGAAAATGACTGTAAATGGAAAAAAATATAAATGATGAATGAAAAAGCATTCATAATGAACTAAAAATCACACCAAAAATGAAAAACATATAATAAATGAAAAAAATATATACTTTGCTGTATAAGTAAATGAATGTAAATGAAAAAAGAACATATATGATGAATGAAAAAACATTTCTAATAAAGCAAAAATCATACAAAAAAAAATATATATATATATATATATATATATATATGTTTTAATGAATGCAGACTTCCATTATCGCGAGTAGTTTTTAGAACGTAACACCCACGATAAACGAGGGAACACTGTATACAGTGTATCTATAGTGCATGCATAATACAGTAGGTCACCTGCATATAAATATGTATGTATGCTGCATGCTTCGATAACTATACATACCATCTTTCCATCTGTTTGCACAGTATCGTATCTATCTATCTACCATGAACAGGTTAGCAAGAGAAGCTGTTTGGTCACCTGACTACAACAAGAGCTTGGCTGGGGGCCTCCTTGAGCATTCACAGTATATCAGCCTACGGCACGTCAAATTGAGGCGCTGCGAAAACTACATCAAAGATATTTGGTGTCCAGTATGTGTTGCTGCATACACCCATGTAGGGACCTCAGGATGTCGGTTCAGGGTTGGTGGCTCGGCAAGAGTGCAAATGGCAGAAGGAGCACTTGGACCGGCAAAGCGAGAGGCACAGCTGCTTGGAGAGGACTCAGTGGCATTTCTGTGTCTGTGTCCCCTCTCCCTCCAAACACACACACACACACGCATCAGAGCATACATACAGTATATACTCATACATACACACACATTCTACCACTCAAGCTGTAGCAGCATCCTACTAACACATAGCTCCTAAACAGTATTCTCCTCCCCTCTATTGACTTTGTTGACATATTGATAATATTTATCAGCAGCTCCAAGAAGAGGATTTTGGCGTGGGAGGCAGCGTGGCGGTGTGGAATGGCGTGGGAAAGGTGGCAGCTGTGTTATGACTTCTCTGCCAGGTCATGGTGCATGGTAGGACGGATGCCTCCTGTCTCGCCTTTACGACCAATCAGCCTGTTTGTCTTCTCTTCCTCTTTCTCTCTTTTCAACTCAACTGCGACCATTTCATTTTCCTGCTTTGCACGCTGTGTGTTTGCCACAGTTGTTGTTGAGTCGTTTGCTGTGAGTGTTTGGCGGCTTAAGGCCACAGAAAAAGCCTATAGGATGTAAATTGACAAACAAGTTTTGAATTTCAAAAATAACAAGTACTGGGCCAAAGATGCTGTTTTAATTTGTTTACATGTTGATAAGTTGTGAGATACTTTCTGCAATATTTCCTTCAATCACAAGACACTTTGGATGATGACATTCATGATTGACTTCATCAAACAAATCTAGGTCTTATCCCAAAGGATGTGAGATTTGAATTTAACCCCACCAGAGGAAATGGATTTAATTAAGGACGTGATCCACCCAGGAGACATAAAGCCACGTTTGCTCCTCGTTTTAAATATTTTCTCACCACAAACCTTATCTGTTGTGTCAGCTTCAGTCACGCCGTAACGTTATGTTAACCTTTCGACCATTCTTTGCATGTGACCTTCATGTAAATCCTCCCAGATTCTACATTGACAACATCAATCACGCCTATCTCTTGATATTTTTATTGATATTATGTTCCTTCGTGCAGCGTGCAGCGTTGATCACAGAGCTGTCTCGAGGCCTGACACAGTTTGTAAACCCGAGGGTTCCTCTCGGTGCCAGCCTGCTGCACTCGCCGCTATATAGGGCACAAGTAGACCCTCTGCTTAGATGGGTGGGAATGTGCGGGGGGGAAGAAAAAGAGACGGGGGTGCTGAAGAGGGGAGGGATGGCAGCCAGAACTGGGGCCCCATGCAGGGATGCAGGGGATGGCGAGCCGGGGGGGAGGGGTGTGGGGGTTACAGGGTGCCAGGGGGCACAGAGAGGGGCACAGGCTGGGCATGGGCAGCCTGGCAAAAAGAGCAGCCCTCCATCTGTGAAACTCAATGCTTCGGCTCCATGACGTACACATTGTGCAAGTTGTGGGTCCAAGCCACTGTGGAGACTTTATTTTCACAACTTTGGGGGATTTATGCTTTCCAACTTTTGTTGTTTTACATTTTGCAAATTCTTCATCTGGTGAGAGATCTTGAGTATACAGTAGAGCACTAACAGAAGCCCTAAGAGAAAACTGACATTGCTTCAAAACCTCTTTGCAGTACATTGCCCACCAAATGTTATCAGCATTCACAAAGGCTTATTCGAACACCAGTGAGCCAATTCCAAAATTGATGACGTCATTACAATTGTCATTTATCATGGGGAGTAGATGCAAATTTTTGTTTTTATCAAATCTGATCTAATTTTGGTACGTGTATGCAGGGAAGGTGTCATTTTTATCACAACTTTCTGCCAGATCTGATCCAAATTGCACATTTGGTCGCAATTTAATGGAAATCCCATTTAAGATGGTGTAGCGCATACTGACAAATCTTATCAGATCAGCTTGTCATTTGTCTTGCTTATGTGGGATTTTATTACATTGTGCAAGAAGTCCTGGATCTGAATAAACATTAACCGCCTTTCAGATATTAAGATCTTAAATAATCGTCTTTCACGCACTGATTTGGAAAGTGGCAAAGTCTCAATTGCAGGTCTGCACTGTATTTTTTATTTTTTGGTGGCTGGTTAGTTTCTTATGGTTTGGAACCTTAATGATCAGATGCCTCCCTCCATTTCTGTCTCACCCTCTTTTCATCTCTCTTGCTATCTCTCTCTCCACCCCCAGACAGACCCTCCCATAGGTGGCCATTTCCCTCTGTCTGGCTCGCCCCCTTCCTTTCACCCGAGTGACCCCACTACCACGCTGGACTGTCTGTCTGTCTGCTCCTCTTTTATCCAGATACTGTATACCCAAACCACTGTTCGCCCTCACCATCCTGTTTTGGTACCAGTGTCTGGTTATCTGCTGTGCTCTTCCGACTCTGTCTTTGTTTCCATCGACGCCGATCATTTGCTTTTATTTCCCCTTGATTCTCCTCTTTTCGTGCGCTGCTACCGCACAGATGTCTGGCTTGGCCTGCAACACCTGCCTCGCCATGTGTTACGACCAAGTGTTGCCTTCAACTGCAGCGCCCAGTGCGCGCATGTGTGTGTGTTTCTTTTTTGGCGATGGGGGAGTAGAAGCCGCAGAGTGGATTAGTCATGAATATTCATGTTCTGAATATACCAAATAGAAAATGGCAGGAGAGAGAAGACTCCACCCATAGAAAAAATAGAGAAGGGAAGTGATGGGACTCAAGAAGCAGAGGCGGACTAGCGGAGATTCTCCTGAACCAATGGGAGAAAGACAGATTAAAGTGAGGGGGAGAAAAGGGAGAATGAGATTACTATTCAAATATTTGGAATACATTTCTTTATTATTTATGCAGATACTGTAATTTGTTGCTATGCAGTGGTGCTACTTACATTGCAATTTTAACCACCTATATCTTTATCGAATGAGTTTTAATGGCTTCATGCTACAATAGCAATAGTGTCCAGATCTCCGCAGAAACCTGGTACACACACGTGGTGAACAAGTTATCCAAATTTTCAACACAACTAGTATGTTTGTATTTTGTATGTGAAGTCTGGCGTGAGCTTCAGGTCGCTTTCCTTGTTGTACATTCCATGTGACAATTACCAACTTTGTGGATCAGCCAAATTTGGTGTAGACCAAACACAGGGTTTGAACATGAATGCATATAAAATTTATGGTTGCTGGACACCACTATTTTCTGTACAGATTATGGAGGTAAAATCACTTTGACTGTTTATTTATTTGGGATCTACCCGGAATGACAAGGTAATCAGAAATGTAAAGATTCTTTATTGTGAAGACACACACAAATACTAACAGACAGTAACTTGACGATTAACTCAATCAAAATGTAACATATACATAAGCCTACAACAAGTCTAACTTAGCATGTGGTGCATTCCGGTTGATGTAAAGATGACAGGGCATACCAATTTCACTTCTAAAGTGTGGTTATTGCTTTCCAATGGTAAAACTAAATACAATCAAATAGAAAAAAGCACCGTCTGTCCATAGTTACCAGGCTACTTTCTGGATCATGCATGGCATCAGGATGACGTCATCGGGATGACGTCATCAGGATGACGTATGATTCTACAATACTCGGGCCAGGGAGAATGTTTTCATTGTGAATTTTGATCTTTTAACTGGTCTTGATGTGTAAGCCTGTACGCACACGGATGACAGTCAGTGGTGCAGCTCTAATAATTGGCATCTATTCCATCCAACAATGCAGTGATGGAATAACTGACAAATTTTATGAATTACCTGATATTTTTAAAAATCATGGAGAATGCGTGATTGTCAGTGTACTTACGAGTTCTGTGGTTGCTTTCCTTTTGAATTGTCATTCTCAACACTGACAAGAATGCTTTACATTTTGGATTAATAACCTCTTCTTTGGTATTTAATGAGGAGAGACAATCTGGCAATTAAATGTCATCTATAATGTTTGCAACAAAAAATAAACACACATGTCAATCAATTCAAAATCTCAGCATTTTGCTTTTGGCAGATGTAAGAAACTTGGTCGAGATAACAATCTACTTGTAAAGGAGAAATGATACTCATCACTCAATACTGAGAGAGCACTGTAAATGAAAAAGTGTAATATGTGAAACCCAAGTAGAAAGAAGGATGAGGGACATCTAGGCAGAAAAAGGCAGGAAAGAGATGATAACATGTAGACCACTGGGGTGAGGGGCAGCACATCTAAGTGGACCAAGACCCTTGTGGCTGTTCCTCTCTCTTTCATGGAGTGCCAAAAAAGAAGATTATACCAGCTCTGCTTTCTCCTACGGTGTTGGTGGTGGGGTGGAGGATATTGGGAGGGTTAGTAGATTTGTCCTTTTCCCACATCACCTCAATTTCCTCCCCCACAGACGACATACTCTGGTGGTATAGGCTAGATTTAAAGTGGAAGTCAACCTTAAACATTTCTTGACAACATGTTATATGTGACCTCACGAGTCCAAACGTGACATTCTGATTAATATTACATTCGTGGAATATGAGTTATGCAGCAAAATCTAGCCATTTTTACACAGCTCAGGGGGCGGCCATTTTGCCACCTGCTGTCGACTGAAGATGACATCACAGTTGCTCAGGCAATGACCAATCACAGCTCACCTGTTTTCTGAAGCTGAGCTGTGATTGGTTGTTCCTGAAACCTGAACAACTGTGACGTCATTTTCAGTCGACAGAAACTGGCAAAATGGCCGCCCCCCTGAAACAGATAAAAACGGCTGGATTTTGCTGCATAACTCCAATTCCACTAATGACATATTAACTAGAATTCTATATTTAGACTATAGTGGGGCTGCATAGAAGATATTATTGTCAAGATTTTTTTCTTGGTTGACTTCCTCTTTAAAACCAGAGTGAATAATATCATTAAATTTTATAAAGCATCTAAGCAAGTCAAATGACAAACAGAGTCTTCTTCAAGCAATAACACTCAAAAATTTATGTACACATGAACTTGTATGCTACATGAAGTTTGTAACAGGCACACCGCATAAACTTTCACACTGCATGTGAGAAAAGAATGTGCAACACTTGGGCACATAGCTTGCTAATGATAGTAATGCATCCAGGCCCTGAGATAGCAAAGCATTCCCAAATCATGATGCCCTGGTGTCCACCATATATCGCATTGGGGATGAGGCTTTGATGGTGGAGTGCAGTGAACGAAGGCACTTCTCGCCACAGTCACCATTCTGTAAATATGCGTATCTCCAATCACAATTACACACCACTTCTCACTATCCCGCCCTAAACAAGGCAGTCAAACAGTGAGTTAATCAGACCTATAAACGCCGTCTTTGCTAGTAGAAGATAAAGCAGTTAGCCGCTAGTCCTGCACCGCTGAGAGCACGACTTGTCTAGCGGGGCCTTGTGGCTGCCTGATAAGAAAGGAGTGTGTGGGATACCTCGAGAGATCCAAGCACGAATGTATGCACACTCACGTAGGCTGCTCTCAGTGTCAGTTCAACAAATCCTCGAATGAGCCAGTCGGCTATCAGCAAGGCCCCAGGCTCAACCAATCGTTCATCTGCATCAGGAGTTGTTTATTTCAACACTTTTCCCTGCAAGTGTGCTTGTTTGTTTTGTATTCAGTCACCAGCCACTTATTTATTTTTATTTTTTATACATCTATACAAGATAATAGAATTCCAAACAGAAGCTGTATCAAAAAGTCTTCCATTTCAAATATTTTGTTTTGATTGACACTTTTGGAGTTAATGATGTATCCATATGATTTGTTTACTAAATTAGGGTCATGTGCAATACATAGGGTGTTTCTAGTACAACTGGACAGATAATTTTTATTGACCCATTTTCAATAAACAATAATTGAACAAAATGGTGCAGCAACAAATACAGAAATAACAATATATATATATATATTTGCAATATATATATTCATCATACTCTATGAAAAATGAATTATAATAACGAAGCTTAATTGTTACTCTTTTCTTCTGATCTTCTCTTCAAATCTACGTGTTATTTTACTATGCGTGCACCACACTGCCCCCAGTGGAGGCCAAGGTGTGCCCAACAGAAACAGTACATGTACCTTCCAGGCAAGTGGAATATGATTCAACGAACAGTACACACAGTTAAATCAACTTTCTTAAAAAAAGAAAAAAGAAAAAAGAAAGAAATGCTCCTGTAACAAAGTAAAATATTAAGTAAATATATAATAAAAATATAAAACTTGACACACAAATTATAATAATAATAATACTAATAGCGGCACGGTAGTTGAGTGGTTAGCACGTCCGCTTCCCAGTTCTGAGGTCTCCGGTTCGAGTCCAGGCTCCGGCCTTCCTGGGTGGAGTTTGCATGTTCTCCCCGTGCCCGCGTGGGTCTTCTCCGGGTACTCCGGTCTCCTCCCACATGCATGGCAGGTTAATTTGGTGCTCCGAATTGTCCCTAGGTGTGCTTGTGAGTGTGGATGGTTGTTCGTCTCTGTGTGTGCCCTGCGATTGGTTGGCAACCAGTCCAGGGTGTCCCCCGCCTACTGCCCAGAGCCAGCTGAGATAGGCGCCAGCAGCCCCGCGACCCTTGTGAGGAATAAGCGGTCAAGGAAATGGATGGATGGATAATACTACTACTAATAATAATAATAATAACGGATACTTTTATATTTGAGTGTCATATGCCATGTTTGATATAAAAAAATGTTGTTCTCGAACAATGTTAATAAAATACATTTTTATCTCAGACATATTATGGTATTATAATGTATCATACTCAGGATGAGTGAGTACTCAAACATATACTTGTCCTGGTACTTGGTCTGCCAAAAAAAAAAAAAAAAAAAAAAAAGCGTTATTGGGGCATCCCTAGCCTATAGTTTTTTGTTTGTTTGTTTTTAATCGGGTTGCTACATAAGGCACATATTTGAAACATATCTCAGTATGTTGGCAATGAACATATTGTTCAATATTTATTGACCAGTTACATTAATTTATTTATTTTATTTTTTTTGAACAAGCACTTTTTCATGACAGTTTTTGTGTGATTGTATAACTGAAACTAATGACGTGTCTGGATTGTGCATTTGTATGCACAGTGTGAGGAATGCTTAATGGAAATATAGAATATGAGGTTAGAGAGAACCTCAGTGTATTCTACCAGACATCTACTAGATTTACTTCACTTTCCATGATACAAGATACGAATTGCAATTAGAGTTTGCAGTTTTGTTTTTTTTGTTTTTTTTAGGAAGTTGAAAGTGTTCTTCCAAGGGTTGTATTACTCCTCAAAATGCATATACACACACAAACAAAATGGATCAATCAGGGTGCGTGTGCCTACGTTGTTGTATTCCCTTAAATTCAAATGCTGTATTAATTATTTTCTGTTTTCCAGAAAAAGATGTACAGTAAAACGCCACTGTGGTATGTGTTTCTTATCCCACTCAAGTAAACATTTATATTTGAAGTCTAATACTGTTCATCACTATATTTACCTTGTTGTACAAAAAGGCCCCACACTTCAAAAGGCTGTTTGGTACAAGGGAAGTGAGCGCAATCTGGACTAATTAAAATTGAAACATGGACATCAATCAGTCCATAAACTGTATGTAAAAATCTGTTACATTTTGCAACATTGTATGATCTTTGAAGATCACTTGCATTGAAGGACTCTGTCCAGTGAGCACATTCAATATCAATCAAACACACATAGCAATGGAAAATGATTGCTATAACATGAAATAGATGCTACTTATATTTAGATTTTCAATAAACACGTTTTTTTTCCCAAATCACACCCCAAGTTAGTTTAAATAATCCTCAGTGAAGTGATTGACAGCCCTGCAATCATCATTAAGATATAGGGAATACACCTGTTAAGGGTTGCTGAAAAAATGAAAAAAGATTTTGTTTTTCTTGCTGTTTGATAACAGCAAGTTGTGAGCAAAATGGTTGCACATCACACAACATTGTTATTTTTTTAATTTTTTTTTTAAATTGAATTTGTAACGGTAAAGGACAATTATGAGGCTCACGAAATAGTGAAGGTGTTTAGGATATTGACAACAGTGTGACATTAGGATTATTCACACTATAGTTAGTTTCTTTCTTTCTTTCTTTCTTTCTTTCTTTCTTTCTTTCAACTTTTTTTTTTGTAATACCGCCAATCGATGATTCTAGTGTATTTTAATACATTTTGGACTGCGGCATGCATGCTGGCCTCCAACCATAATGGCTACTTTCTGCGCAGGTCAAACGCGTCCATTCCGTCAAAGAAATGAGAGAATAGACGCGGTTGCAGCGGGTTCGAGTGGGCCTGCCAAGGTCAACATTCTTAAATGGACCGTTGCCCAGCGGATCTTTTGTCTCAAAAGTTGATGTTAAAAGCCCAAGCCAAGACGATACAAACGGGCCTTGCATGAGCTTCATTGAAGACTGGTGCGTGCACGCGCATTAATGTTGGTGCGTCACGTTGCCATTCATGTACAGGGACAACGTGTCTATTAAAACCTATTTATTGCTTATATTTTTATGCATGCTTGCTATGTCCGATTAAACAGGTTTTGAGATAGGCCTGTTACATAACAGTGTCCTTTTACGACAACGAATATTGACCTCTTTAGTGTGTAAGAACATATTAAATCCGTTAAAAAGCATTTCGCTGCTAAGCAGATTATTACAGCGCTGTATTATGCTTTTAGGCCTTATGTTTATTAGAGCAAGCTGAAAGGGGTTTTCAATGTTAAACATCAGGTTAAGTCCAAAATCAAGTCAATTAAGACTTTTGAGCTTTTATTAATATATTAATGCGATAAAATCGTTTTTATTTGCCCTGTTTCGTTAATTCTGCATTGAACATCGTTGATGAACGTGCATGTGGCAAGCACGTGTGTGTTGAATTAAAAATAAACATTTTCTTGGCTGGACATTCCACCACTTTAAACTGCGTTAATATTAAGAGCCTAATAAATTTTTAATAGTTACTCGCTTCAAAAATAAATTGTGGTTTTTAAATAAAAACATGGTTGCATCATTTTTATTTAAAATCTTAAGCGGATTTATACACAGTGCATTGGTGCAATGGCTATTTTATTCGTCTAATTATTTTACAAAATATTACAATTCTTGCTTTTAATTTGATTTTCGTTTTTTTTTTTTATATAATTTTAATATAACCTCCCAATGGTACAGGAATCAAAGCAGCTCATGTCTTAAATTCAATAGCATTAGCTTTGAAAAAACCTTGATGCAATGTTTACGAAAAAAAAAAAACGTGCTCCTTTAAATAAGTAATTTTAATATAGAAAATAAACAAATTCCAGAATGGGCAAATAGTTGTGATGGGGGGACGACAGAATTAGCCCCACCCAGAAACTGACGCCGGTCAAAAGACTTATTAATGATCAGAACATGAACAAAAACAACAACAACAAAAGATTAAAAATATAATGAAATATTAATATATATTCATAATGATGTGTATAGCCTGCTGATGTTCTTCCTCAAAATATTTTGAAATGCATTAAACTGAATCAAAGCAGATGCAGATGTGACGTAAATAAAAATGCGTCTTCTGTCCTTAAAAGCCAATTAGGCCAAAAACAGACCAAAAAAATATTCCAGAATTTTTACTGGTTAATGTGAACAGCCTCATATTTTGCATTTGATCTCCGCGCCTTTGCACCTCAATTTCTTGCTTTTGGCATGAGGACCAAACCCTGCAGGGCCCAAAAGCGTTTTAGAATTATTGTGCATGCAAATCCATTATGAAATTGTGTGTTCAATTTAAGGAATTTCGTCAAACCAGCGCATGCATACGCGAATGCGAGTTAGTTGACGTGACTAAATTTCAAATAGCGTTGATTTTAAAATGTGAAGTCAAGGTTGTTATGTGGTTGGGAAAAAAAAGTCATATATCCCCCCTGAGTTTTTACGGCGTCCTTGCTGATCACGTGGGATGCCTCCTTAGGATTTGGTTATTTTAATCAGCGACATGACTTTAACAGCCCCCTATCCTTATATTGCATTTCGCCCCCCGTCCAAAAATAAAGTGCGTTTCACAAGCGGCACCGCGACAGCCGAACCGAACCCCGCTCCCTCCCGTCCTCGCGAGTGTGCGCGTCGGCCCGGAGCTGCCCCTGTAGCTGCGCCGTAGCGGCTGCGGGCTCGCTAATCCCCCCGCGTCCATGCTTTCCTCTGAGCCGGTATTTAATTCCTCTAAACCCCCAGCTGCCGCCCTGCTTCCTCACTGAGCACGACAGACTGCGCACCGCTGCGGTTATTAATAATTCAGCCGCCCTCCGCTCCGCGGCCGCAGGAGGAGACCGCGCGTCCTCGCCTGGCTGCTGGTCCCGCTCCGGTGCGTGCGCGCGTGCAGCGGCGAAGCGGTACACTTGGAGCTTCTTCTTCTTCTTCTTCTTTCTTTTTAAATTTGTTTGTTCTTCCGCTATCGCCACCGAGGGACGTCACGCTGGTCGTAGCCTGCACGCTCGACTCAGCTCGTTGCCGAGATCAACACCCGAAGCGCTCCGCAACTTTCCCCGCACGTGGAGTTAAAAAGGACCGCAGTTTCGTGAAAGCATGCACCCGGTTCGAATCGGAGAGCGGGTCGGCTGACGAGACACCACCAGAGAGCTGTCCCTCTTCTCGACCGCAGCCCAAAGTCGGGGCGATTTCATGGAAATATGACGCACCTTGCATGAAGGAGTCAGGAAGCAGACGACTTGGATTACAGCCTGCAGTTTACATTCAAAACAACAACAATGTTTACCACGCCGTGTTTGCTTCCGGTATTATCAGGCTGAGTTGAACGACAAACTGAGCCCTTTCTTTTCTGCCACAAACTTTTTTGGGGGTGGAAGACCAACTTTTTTTCTTTCTTTTTTGGAGTGGAAAATGGGTCTCTGAGAGGGTTTTGGCATCTTTCCCTACACCACAATGGTACGTGCTGTGTAAACCAATAATTTGCTCATTTGTGCAGTCAGCTTTAAACGTGATTGTAGCAGCGCTTGCATTTAATGACATGCATTTAGTCAAGTTTGGGGTTTATTGCTAATATGTCTGTGCGCGTATATCGTGCCAAGGTCCCACCACATCATGTTTACATCACTTTCTAAAAATTCTAGTGAATATTGTTTAAATGATGTTGTCCCTGTTTGGTTTCTCAACCTCTCTGAGCTGTCCTGAAGACTTAATTAATATGCCTCCAGTCTACTATTAATAGTTACATATATGATATGCACTATCATATCATACGGTGTAAGCAGACAACCAAAAGGCGCCCCACAAGTTGTGTCAAGGTTGCTGACATGTCAGGTGCTTGCCAAGTCCAAGTTATCTTTGGAAACTTGGCTGCAATAATAATAATGCACCGTTTTGCGTAATTATGCAAATTTGGTTTGTTCTGCATGTTGTTTAGTTGTGATGTTCCAAAAGTGAGACCACTCATTTGACCAATTCCAAAAATCTCTGACTTTTCTCCCCCTCTCCATTTGCTGAAATTGCAGGCAAACATGCAAAACCTTGCAACAGCCAGTCATAAAAAAAAGTGTACAGTTTACAGATGAGCTGTGATATATAACTATCACATCGTTGACCCTCCGTTGAGTTCTATTTTCTATTTTTTACAACGTTGAACTTGAGCCAGTAGTTATAGGGGAACCTCCCACACACAACCTTGGCACTTCTCAAGTTCCAGCAAGCTATCTTATTTGCACATGAATACGGGAGATTATTAGTATGAATAATTATTTGTTTACAAGAATTCGAGCTAATGTGGCAGCTGTTCAAAAAAAAATAAAATAAAAAAAGCTCCCCGGTAAAAAGGATACGAGAATTCAGGACAAGTCTCGTGTGGGATTATCTTCACTTGTGAGTTTCCTGCTATAGCAACTTAAAAAACAAACAAACAAAAAACAGCAAAGTTCACACCAAACAATTTTGCAGTGTGATGTAGTATGTGTTGATCAGTGTCAAGTTTCTGTGGAGACGGAATCTTCCACAGTGTGACACACAAACACCACTTAGATGATTTATATCTGCCACTATAGTGCCTTGTCCAAATATGCTGTAGAGCAAACGGGATGTTTAACCTCTTGCCCGCTCGCCCTCCAAAAGTGCTGTGTGTAAAAATGCTGGTTCAAAAAGTTGTCATTTAACATCCATATTCAGATTGAACTTGACGACAGATTATGGATGCATGAATACTTTACTCTTGGCAACTGTATGTGCATTTCTCGGGTTTCTACACACAGTACAACACATTCAGTAATGTTGTTATAATAGCGACATGTAAAATAAGTTAGCATGAGTAAAACGTAAGTTTCATGAGATTTGACATGCGTCTTGCACGACGGCGGTTGTTCCTTCAAATTGTATGACTTGACTGTGTGCGTGTATGTGTGTGTGTGGGGCCTGCTCCATGATTAGCGGTTTGTGCAGTGTGATTGCTGTCTTGGCTGTCAGTCATCCCTGTACACAATGTACACAAAATATTCACGCTCTTATGCTTGCCTTGGCCTTGACATTGCAATGCTAAATATGTTATATAAAGGGGAAACCTGAGAGGCATAGTTGATTTTTCTTTAAATAGAACCTAAACCACAACAGAAGTCAGAAAAATAAGAGAAACACTCCAACTTAGTGTTGCAATGCAGACCTCAAGATTGAAAGGGAGATTTCCAAACCAATGTTCCTTATTGTTCTGACAAAAAGATGACATTCTTAATATTGGCTTCTGTATTAAATTTCTAGATCCCAAATCAAGATGTCCCTGATAACATCAGTATATCCTAATCGGCGCTACTCTGCTCCCTCATTTAATCATCGTTTGAATTGATACTGGACCAGTGTTGTCCAACTTTTATTGAGCCGAGGTGCCAGTTTTACATGAGAAAAATCTTACCAACGACAAATGTCACAAAAAGTACGACAACTGAAATAGTGATGATATCAATTTGCTCCCAAATAAATCGAGTCAATCTGGGCGCGTTTATGTGAACATAATAAAACAACAATGACTTATTCTGTTGAATGGCAGCAGGTTGATACACAAGTTAATTGTACTTTTTGTCATCTAATGGAAAAGAATAAGATGGTTTGCCTGTTATTATAGTCGCTGGCATGGATAGTAGGGATGTAACGATACTGGCAATATCACAATATTAAAACTCCCACAATATATCGTCGTCGTCATGTCACGTTATTACAAGTAGCAAGTCTGTTAAGTACGTTTTAGCACCCTCTAGTTTTTTAGTGCAGTTTAATTTTCACAAGGCATGTTTTGTCCCTTCTATGTTTAAAATCTACGCTAATGATCAGATGAAGGAGCACGTAATATGCTTGTGAAGCGAGTCAATACTGTATGTGGAGGAACTCAATGAGTGCTTGCA
Source organism: Festucalex cinctus (assembly GCF_051991245.1). NCBI lineage: Eukaryota > Metazoa > Chordata > Actinopteri > Syngnathiformes > Syngnathidae > Festucalex > Festucalex cinctus. The sequence continues at coordinate 60,897,958 of NC_135411.1, read as the reverse complement.
TTAGCAAGTAAGTGCCTCAATATTAAGTGTTATTAGAGTTTGTAAGTTGTTTATATGCATTGCCGTAATGTGCAAAAGCACAAAATTGTATTTTTTTTAGTATGACCTCAATTTTTTACAATATTGTGACCTTTTTTGTATCGCCAACCTCCCCACAATATTGTGATAATTATCGTATCGTGACCTTCATATTGTGATAATATTGTATTGCGATGTTTGGATATCGTTACATTCCTAATGGATAGCTCAACAAATTTGTAAACAATAAATAACGATTTACAGACTAATAAGGTGAAACTGGAATATTTCCCACAGCACCATTGATGGTCTATCAAGACAGATTAGTGTTGAGAATGACTGTAGGTAGGTACTCGCCACTCTGCATATTTGAGAATCCCGTAAACCTTTAGAACTTGAATACAATCTTTTACAATCAACAGACCACACACAGTACTTGCACTTTCAATATTGATGAATGAGAACTGTCCAAGTTAAACAAGTTAAAAATGACACCACGAGTGAATTAATTTCAGCTGACTTTTTTGTCATATAAATGACACACTTTGATGACATGTAACCAGTGTACAAGGAAGAGAGCAGAAGCAGAAGGTTTGACTTCATTCACTTTACATTGCTGACTTGGGTACGCTGAGGTCTCTTAAGTGAAGTTTTTGAGTGACGGTGGGTCAACCTATGAAGTTGTGTATTGCATAAGCGGCTGTATTCTTTCTGGGTTGTATGAGTAAAAAACAGACCAACATTTAATTGAATTAAAACAAGCATTTAACATAAAATTAGTGCAGTGCATCTGTATAAAAAATACACAGAGTCTTGACAAAAACATCAAGAGGTAAAAATAAGGTAGAAAAGAAATATGAAAGTAAAGTGAGACATATAGTATTTTCCCCAACATAGCAGTTGCCAGGTGTCTTGATAACAAATTATAGCACACGTTACACATCCTATTTGTGTCATGCTAAAATTAGCATGATGTGTTATCATATATACATACAGTGTAATGATTCCACTGGCAATCATCTACAAGCAGACAAAAGTCAAGTGTAGATTGCAGAAACCTTCCTGCCACCTTCCTTTTGTCACTGACTAGGCCACACCCCCTTAAAAGGCACAGCTCACGCACCTATTTGTGACTTTGGGCTTAACCCAATGTCCATTAATGACATGTTATAAACGCAGTTTTATTTCCTTAAATTCTCTTTTATGAAAAAGACATTCACTGCTCCCGAGCGCCACCTCGTGGTCAACTAATAATGCGTTCATTTTAAAAAAACAACTGTTTGTGTCAATATTATTATTTTTTTTTAAAAACATGTCTCACCTAAACGTATAAATATTTTTTAGATAATCGTAATTTATGGCTGTAGTCTCACTTTACTAGAGCTGCCAAGTTTTGCCGCCATCTTCCTGCTACCGATGCCCAAAGGACAACTTTGCAAATGTAGTTAGCCTTGGTGGTGCTTGCATCGAGTGTCGGACCCAATGGTTTGACCGCAGGCTGCTTACCTTCTACAGCTGGGGCCTGCAGGTAACTAACTGACTCATGTGATTCGGGCCCGTCGATGTCACTTTCTGCTTTGCTCTCGCAAGCTTTTACTAGCTTTTTTTTGTTTGTTTTTTACTAGCTCCTCCTGCTAGCTGCTCTTGTTAGCCACTCCAGCCTATGGCTGGAGCCTTGTTAGCTTCTCCGGTTAATTCCTGCTCGCTCGGTCTTTTGGCGTTGCCCGCCGGGTTTCACAACGGCTGCCAAGTCGCCGTCGCTCGCTGAGATGCTCGTTTGCTCACGCAAAATAAGAATTGGTGGTAGGCTTGTGCAATGTGGTCTCTCTGAGCGACCGCAGTGTGCGTGCTCCTGATAGCGCTAAGGACTACACACTGGGTCTTTAAGTGTTTGATGTTTTTATGCGTGTTATTTATAGTATATAAAAGACCAAACAAACAAAATAAGGTACATTGGCTTTTGGTGGGTCGAATGAATAAATGGCACGTCAGTTCATTTCAGTGGGAAATTGTTTATCACTTAAAGGTGTATTCAAGGATCTTCTGAAAAAGTAGAAGCCAAACTTCCGTTTGTCACTTTTTAAAAAATGCGGACCATCCTACCAGCTCTCCTGCTCGTCCGTGGGACGGGGGTGCGCCGAACGTGTGAGCTTATCTTCATCATCATCTTCATCTGTCTCTGCAGCCGGCTCACTTCATAGACGGATGTCCTCTTGCGGCTTTCAGCCATTTCAGTATGCGGTGTGGTCGGAGGAGCTACAACGATGAATGGTTGAATCCGAAGCTTAGCGGCCTGCTACATGCTACAAACACTCGAAGTGCGGGACATGCACGCACAACGTCGTTACGGCAGATTGATTGACTGGATCGAGAACCAAACGTTAAGATGATCCATCCGGAAGACGCAGCGACCAAAGATCCTTGACTACAACTTTAAGTAGGGATGTAACGATATCCAAACATCACGATACGATATTATCACGATATGAAGATCACGATACGATAATTATCACGATATTGTGGGGGCGTTGGCGATATTTACAAAAAATCACAATATTGTAAAAATGAGATCTCATGCTAAACAAAAAAACACAATATTGTACTTTTGTACATAACAGCAATGCATATAAACCACCTACAATCTCTAACAACAATATTGAGGCACTTATTTGCTAATGCTAGCACACATTGATCGCTTCACAAGCAAATTAGGTTCCCTTACATCTGACATTTAGCATAGATTTTAAACATAAAAGGCCAAAACATCCCTAATGAAAATTTAATTGCACTAATAAAATAGCCACTAGAGGGTGCTAGAACTGCATAAATAGAAATCAACCTGACTTTTTTAACAGATGTGTTCCTTTTTAAATATTGTGAACATGACGACGACGATATTGTGGCAGTTTTAATATCACGATATCACGATATTGCCCTTATCGTGACATCCCTACCTTTAAGACACCTTACGTTATGTATGTCTAATGGACACAAATTCTAATGGAACAAATGAAAGCGTTTGAAATGTTAAATAAACAACACATTATCTATAAATAACTGTAACAGATGTTTTAGTACTTCAACGTATCAAACAAAGACACGGTTCACAGTGTAAAGTAGTCTTACTTTGTCTCACACTGGTAACGCTGTTAACAGTCTCACAGCTACCCCTGCTTCAATTACTTTGTCAAGACTTAACTCTGGCATTAATTGGTTTTACAGGACACGCAGGCGGCACACCAGCTGTGTGACAGAGTCATTTGAATCCACTTAATTTGGGAATGAGTTGCTATCTACTGCTGTGTCATTTTAATATGAAAAAACAAATCACAGCAACAATACATGTATTTTCTGTCTTCGCACTCCTCTTTAGGGCCTTAATGAGGAATTAGAGCCAATAGCATTATTCATTACACAGACTTGCCAGCTATTTATCACTGCAACAATATTAGCATATTTGTTTGAATTTCCACCACTTTTTTTAAGCATTCATAAACAGGTTTAGCATTTTTAATAATCTGGCATCGAGTGTGTTTCACCAAACTGAATGCTGAAGCAGGACCAGTGGCAAGCCCCAGAAACATAGTAAAAATCCTTTTCAACAGTACACACACACGCTGCTCTAATTACCGCCTCCCTCCCTGCGCCCTGCCTTGTATTCCTCACCCTTAGATGCAGGTGTAAAATATCACATTTTCCCAGCATTTCTCCCTAAGGTGGTGCTGGCTTGGGCTCACACAACACCAATTTCCCCTTTCATTTTTTTCGACAAACAACGTCCTCCTCCCATCCTTCCCTGCACTTTGATGTGCTTGCCACATCTGCGCAGGTTTGTTAGCTTGTTAGCAGGTGAAGAATGAGGACGCAATTAAGGTGGAATGAAGTGGGACGAGGCAAGGTGCGTGTTATGTCCTGGCGGAAGGCGAGCCTCCGATGCTCTAGAAAGCGTTGAGCTCGAAGCCATCGGAGGGCTGTTCGCTAATTGTAAGGGTACCTGCCTCTCATGATCGCTTCGAGACTGTTGAGACCCAGGTGGTTTACGAGCTGCTGTGTGAAGTCTGAGCGATGGCGAAGGGTGGGCCATATGTATATGTGCTCTGATTAATCCAGCGCCATGAAACCCGGCCAACTTCAGCATCCCTATTAAGAGCTGTCATGGTTTATGAGAGGTGGAGATAACAGGCAGGCAGATGAGGTACTCGACAGACCGAGATTAATACTACACACTTTACTGTACTGACTTAGCTGCAGTCAAATCATTGCTGTCTGACATCTACTGTATATAGAGTAGCCTACACCTGAATCCAACACATTTGAAAAAAGCTGGGACGGGCGCAACATGCAAAAATGGAGCAAGTTTTACCACTGTGAGTAATTGCATGAGAAAATCGTCCAACAGTTAAAGAAAAATGTTCACTCATAATCAGAATCAGAGAATCTGTCCGTGAACGTTGATCCACCAGGCGGGAAAACAAACAAACAAACAAACAAACAAACAAACAAACAAACAAACAAACAAACAAACAAACAAACAAACAAACAAACAAACAAACAAACAAACAAACAAAAAACCCTCCAGCATCATAACGTAAAGGATAAAGCCACATGGGCTCAGGAGCATGTCAGAAAATCATGGGTCAGTTAAAACAGTTTGTCGCTAACTAACTAATGCAAGTTAGAAGTTAACATATGCAAAGCGAAAGCCAGCTATCAGAAACGCGACTGTTTCCTTTTGGCCTGAGTTCATCTGAGATAGACTGAAAGTGGAAAAGTGCACTGTGGTCTGACGAGTCCACATTTCAAGTTGTTTTTGGAAGTCAAAGAGGAAAACAACCATCCAGACTGCCATCAGCGCAAAAGCCAGCATATGTGATGGTATGGGACTGTGTTATGGGTAACTTGCATATCTGTCAAGGCACAATTAATGCTGAACGGTATAAACAGGTTTTGCCTCATATGCCAAGCAATGTCTTTTTCAGGGGCATCCTTTTCAGCAAGACAAGGCCAATCCACATTCTCCACTATAAGTACTAGACTGGCCTACTACGAAGTGCAAAGTACACTAACAGAGACTCTGGAGTGTTTAGCAAGTGAAGTTGTACTTAAACAATAATGGGAAAGATTGTATTTCTCATTTAATCCACTGAAGTTTTCATCTTCATGCCGATCCGACTGCTTGAATTTGTATGGATTTGATTGTAACATTTGAGCAGTTAACACTTCAACACTGAGCTCATCAAAAAATTCACAAACAGTAAACACAATTTTGATGCAGTCAAGAGAAACTAAGAGCAGATGAGAATGTGACATTCCTGGGATCAGTAAAAAACAAACAAATAAACAGGATCATTGTTTGGTTGATTGTTTTTTATGGTCTAGTCTGGGGTGAATAGTCCCTAGGGGGAAAAGTCATGCCTTATCGGCCAAACATTAGAATCAATCAATCCACTTTGTGTTTGGGCTTGCTTGCAACATAAAGTCCAGATTTGTCTAAAATAAGTGTTCTACCCTATGCTCATACTGGCTTCAGCATAATGCATGAGCGTTGCAAGAATTCTCATTCATGAGCCATCCAAACTTGACGCGTTGTAACAATAACCCCCACATTATATAGTATATATAAACAAACAACCATGCTCATGCATGAGTGATTAATCCAGATATTACTTCAGCCAGCTAATGATAACCACCACTTTGCACAACTGAATGAACTAATTTTGAAATGCATCAAAAGCAGTGGCTGACAGTCGGCCACTCTTAAAAACTAGTTGCTGAACCCACCATAGTTTTGTCTGCTTTGACTTGCTGTGCAACCTGCCATTCAAAGGAAGTGTCAAACACAGGAAGATTTTTTTTTGTCTCTGACCCTTCTGCTGGATCTGATGGGTTATTGTCAGCGGTGCACACAAGTGGTGCGCCGGTGTGCAAGTGCACAGAAAATTGTAAATGCACACCAAAACACATGACTGTGCATTTGTGAACTGCTTTGTATATTTACACATGTCTCAGTTTATATGAGCCTGCAACCACAGTAAAGGTGGCTGAGCATTGAGGGGGGCCACTAAAGAGCCAGCAATGTTCGTTGTCAGCTTGGTCTCGCTGTGCAGCGGCTGTGCCAGTCTGTCAAAATATGCCTTTGACAGCTGGGTGATTACGATATTCATGAAACTATTTGTTCTCGGTTGAGAGATGGTACAATGCATCATACAATATGGATGGCCAATGAGAATGAGAGCTGCTTGGCTCTGAACCAATTGTGTGTCTGGTATAGTTGTGGACTTGAAGACCGCCTTCCAACCCGGTCGTTCATGTCCGTGTGTGTGAATTTCGCCTTCGCCAATAGCTGTGCTGTGGCCCAAGGGTGTGTAAAAAAAAAAAAAAAAAAAAAAAAAAAATATATATATATATATATATATATATATATATATATATATATATATATACATACATATACATACATACATATATATAATTATGATAATAATAATAATAATAATAATAATAATAATCATAATGTTCCATTGATTTATTTCTACTATGATCTAGAGGGTTCGTTGAACACTTGTCATATTTTTTAAATTAAATATGATAACATCCACCAACACATATCAGCAGAGCACAAAATCTATCTGCCTGCATCTTGATCAAATCCACCAAAATCGTCTTAGATTGCAACTCAGACCTGCTCTTAGATGATAATTGAAAATAATCCCTATCTATACCATAATCTCCACCAAAATGTATTTTTTTCCCCTATACCAAATTCCTCTTCATCAAAAGATGGCTGCATATTATCAAACACGGGATGAAGATTGTTGTACCAAAATTCAGACGCTGAGATTCCAGTTTGTTGTGTTTGCATTAATGTTGAATTAATATTGACTAGGTGAGTGGTAAAGATTGGACTGAGCCAGGTTACTGTTTTTTTTTTCCCTTTGCTTGCTTTAGGCTAATTGGTTGTTGCCTCAAACACATTTGTATCTCCAGGACTCTGTTTGGGCAGCATATCATCATCAAAATTAGGTTAAGCATTTTTAGTTTATTAAAGGTGTTATAGCATGTTATAAATACCCCTGCAAGCAAGTTGTTAATGGTGAACACTGACATACTGTTTATCCTTTTACCTCCTTATCTGTTCTGATAAAAGTTAAAAAAAAAACCTTAACTATTTCCACTCTCAATAGAAACAAAGCATTAATTCAATTCGACTTTATTTATAGAGCACTTAAAAAAAAAACAACCACAGCTGTAATACAGTGCCGATCAAATAAAGATCGAACATAAAACACAATTATAGAAGATACTGCTGATTTGGAGTCCTGCTTTCTATTGGTTTTAGCTTTTATTAAAATGTGCATGGAAAAGCAAATTTTGATTTCGTGCCAGAAAAGATCACTTTCATGTGTGACAGAATACTGATGTTAGACAGTGCCAATGTCCCAAATGCTGAAACTGTATCACGCTACGCGACAACAATTATGCACATCCCAATCTATTTGCGTCATATATTACACCATGAGCCTCAGTGGTTTAATCCAAACACACTTGATAAACGCTCTTCCATCGATTGAATCTGGCAACAATCAATATTGTCCCGGGACAAATTCGCAAAAACAGCGTTTTATGTCAGTCCTGACAATATTCCAACAGCAAAGCACTTTCTTATTTAGATATCACAGGAAGATACTTGAGAACAGGAGTATGATGTCACGTAAAATGTCAATGTACAACATCAAAGGATTCTTAAAGAACCTGCCTCCAACAAGGTGCGTTAACAACTTAAGTGAAGCATGCTCACATTCAAGGCAGTGAGACTCCAGTGTCACAGTCAGACAGTTAACACAAATATAGACTTTCAAAAGTGAATGACCAAATGCATGACAGGAGGAAAACAAAAAATTCAGCATGTTGGAACATTGCTGTATGGATTATTATGCATGCATGCATGTTATCTGGAAGCTTGTTTGGATTTTGTTTGTACATTCTTCCCCTAAAGGCTAAAATTTGCTTCTCGGGTTCATTGATATGGACTCGTAATTGCCCACGGTGTGATCCAAAACATTTTTTCTCTCCAATTGAAATTAATCTGTCCCATCCTAGAAGTATGTTATATTTGCCTTGTTTTTGTTTGTAGTTTAAAATACAAAATAGTTAAACATGCTTTAATATGAAGAAAATAACAGCATGGGTTCATTAGCAACTCACTGTAAAAAGGGTTTGAGATGGGATAGATAGGGATCCGGGTAATGGCACCAGTTGTAAAGTTGTGATGGGAACTTTCACGGGTTATTTTATCTTTAATGCTCACCATACTACTAATAACAACCATGAGACTCCATATTCTCAGTTGAACTATTTACTGGATGCCAAAAAGATTGACTACACAGCTGATTAGCCTTTTCTACTGGATGCAGAAGAAGATCTAATCTATACAAAATGGTTTCTACTCTTATACCGTGAGTGGGCTTTATTGACAAAAACACACTAAGACCATTCGTTTGCGCAAATGAACAGAGACCAACAATTTCAGGAATTACAACAGTTTATAGGCATTAGTTTTAGCACAAACTCTTTTTTCCTGATAGGCTAACAACCAGACCGCCTACTTCACGCTTGTTTTATATTGGTAACAAAGTGTAGGACAGGCCCCCTTGCGTAATGCTATACAGTTCGCGAAAACCTAATAGTATCTGCTTTCGGCCACTAGAGCGTAGCGTTAGCTCATTTTTTTTGGCCCTCATACTATTCTTGAAGAACTGGCTCCTCGCCATGCTGTGCCCTTTTTTTGGGCACCCTGGTGACTTTTCTTCTCCTAAATCCAAAATTTGTAACATGTTTGTTTTTTGTTTTGTTTTTTTTGCTGGTATCAAAAGGATTTTCTTACACCTACAAAATAATGTGACTTATAATGTGCGTTGTGTATTTGCAAATTATCTCAAATTTGCTACTACAGGAGTATGGCAAAAATACTAAATAAAAATTGCTGTTTTGGGTTCTATGCAGGAAACACAGAGGTCCCCTGCAGTTGGCAGTCATAAAACATCAGTTTGTCACTTTTGTTCATTAGAATAGCCCGTACCTAGACACACTGTCTCAAAAGTAGCTATGAACTCTTCGGGTGAGTTCACTGTCACTGACTCTGAAGAAATGTGCATGTGTTAGCATTCTTAGGTCCCGCTGGCGCCTTTAAGTTGCAGTGACGAAAAGTAAATAACCAATACATGATTCCCTTTGTGATTAATACAAGGTACACCAGCATTTGGTTTCCTCATACCTATTTAAAGCATAATTAACAGTCATATAGTTGTTATTCAGGCAACCAGTCCAGGGTGTCCTCCGCCTACTGCCCAGAGCCAGCTGAGATAGGTGCCAGCACCCCCCGCGAGCCTTGTGAGGAATAAGCGGTCAAGAAAATGGATGGATGGATGGATGGATGGATGGATGGATAGTTATTCAGCAAGAATGGGCTGTCACTTAGACATTTTACAAAAAGTAAGTAAATAGTTTAAGAGACATCATTCAAATCACATCCCAGAGTTGCAGTGGCACAACGGCCTAGCTAAAGTCACCTATCTAATCATTAAGAGGCCTAATATAACAAATATGAGCGAGAGAGGGTAAATAAAGCGTAACGGAGTAAAGCGTACGATGGCAGGCAACAAAAACGTTACACGGAAGTCGGGTTCTGTGTTTTTTATGAGGACTGGAAAAGTAGCGGTACACCCCGTGGGGAAGGGATGCAATGAAGGGAAGATTAAACAGCAGAGGACAAGGTCGGAATAGCGAGCCCTGTAGTGTGACTACCGTGCAGTGTGAGTGGCTAAACACCTGAAGAAACTGAAGTGAGAGGACTCTTCCGGAAGTTCACATAGTCGTCAGGGTTATGTATAGCGATTAAGGAGTGGCCCCACACTGAGCAAATAAATCTCATGGGCGTGTTTCTGTGAAGAAAGGACAATTACACCGTCTCACATCCATGTTCATCATCAGAAGTGTCTTGGAGTTGCTGTGGAGGCATAGTGAGCAAAGGCAGACTCAGCCTCCACCATCCACCAGACTGAGCAGGGCACTAATAAAGATGACTTGACTTGACTTCAATCTGGGGGAATCTAGAGGGCAGGGTGCACAAGGAAGTTGGAGGAGCAGTACACATGCCTATTTTAACATAGTTTTTATTATAATTATTATTTAACATTTCTATACTATCTATATATTCATACAAGTATGAAATATTTGCGGAGTGCAAAAAGTCACCATGAGTAATGAGTAATAAATTAGACTATAATTCCAAAATAATTGCTGGCCCTTCTTTCTCCAATGTGGCTGCACAGTAATACCGAATAAAAAGAAAAAAACCCCAAATATTTAAAACCAAGCCAAAAAGCTCATGGAAGAAATTGACAAGGACAAAAACAAAGCCATTTCGGTATCCGAAGTGTAGTTTTTGTTACTTTTTGTGTAAAATTTAGTTTGTTAGTTATGTTTTTGTCTTATAAACACTTTTTTTTTTTTTTTTAATAAATTTTTATTTTATTTACGGTAGTTAAGTTTTTGTTTTAGTTATATCATTAGTTTTCATGAGCCATAATAACCTTACTTCATCCTGAGTACTGTTAGGCGCGGCCGGGATTGCCGGCGAGAGTGGATCCCAAAATACGCAGACCAGAGAAAGGAGGATCAAGAATTTATTCTGCGGATGCGCGGAAACAAACAACCGAAAAAGCTGGTCAAACAACCAGTACAAAACAACTCAACCGAAAACACTTGCAAAAGGCAAGGAGAAAAATAGCAATTAACGAAAAACACTTGCTTACAAAACGCAAGGATTCACAGCAAACATCATATAACACGAAATAGAAAGTTCAACTTAGGCAAACGTGGCCAACAGCGCACACGTAAAAGGTAACACTACAAGTCTAGGTGAGGGAACGCAAACTAAAATCCAAACATTATACAAAGTACAACAAAGGGCGACGTAGTAATACAAGACACGTGAAAAGACTATGAAAGGCTATGAAAACGCTAGAATAAACACTTGGCTGCACAGCAGTGAGCAAGATGAATAATCTGGCAGTCGGCAGTGGTGGCGCAGTGGCTTTATAGTCCATTGATTGACCATGTGGAACAGGTGTGGTCATTAAGAAGGGAACGCCCACCAATCTCTTGGGTGCTGGAATGAAAACAAACAGGCCTGAGAGCAAAACCATGACAGTACCCCCCCCTTAACAGACGCCCCCTGGCGGACCACCTGGTTTCGAAGGGTGAGCTGAGTGGAAGTCCCGCAGGAGGCACGGATCCAAGATCCAGGAGCGGGGAACCCACTGCCGCTCCTCTGGCCCGTAGCCCTCCCAGTCAACCAGATACTGGACACCCCTGCCACGAGGTCTGGAGTCCAGGATTTCTCTGACCGTGTAGATAGGGTCACCGTCGAGCAGCCGTGGAGGCGGAGGAGTTACTGGGGCAGGAGCCAAGTCGCTGGAGATGACAGGCTTGAGCTGGGAGACATGGAAGACTGGGTGGACCTTCATGGATGGCGGGAGACGAAGTTTCATGGCCACAGGATTAACCACTGTCACAATCTCGTAAGGGCCTACGTACCGCTGGCCCAGCTTCTTGGCCCCACCTGCCAGCCGTAAGTTTTGGGTGGATAGCCATACCTTGTCTCCCGGCGTGTAAGTTGGTGCCGGGCGGCGCCGCCGATCAGCGATGGCCTGGTTTCGGGCAGCAGTACGGGACAAGGCGGCTCTGGTCTCCCGCCAGACTCTGTGGGCTCGGCGAAGGTGCATTTGCACAGACGGGAGGCCTACCTGCCCCTCTTGGGACGGAAACAGCGGGGGCTGGTATCCGTAGGCAGCCTCGAATGGAGATCGACCTGTAGCTGAGGAGATCAACGTGTTGTGTGCGTACTCAACCCAGTTTAGGTGTGATGACCATGACGCAGGGGACTGCAGGCACACACAACGAAGCGCCGCTTCAAGGTCCTGATTCAGACGTTCCGTTTGGCCATTTGTTTGCGGGTGGTAGCCAGACGAAAGACTTGTGGTGGCCCCTAACGCTCTGCAGAACCGTTTCCAGACTTGGGACACAAACTGTGGTCCTCGGTCAGAGACCAAGTCAAGGGGAATGCCATGGAGCCGAACCACGTGCTTTACTAACAATTTGGCCGTCTCCAATGCGGACGGCAACCTTGGTAAAGCCACGAAATGGCCTAGCTTCGAGAATCGGTCTATTATGGTCAGGATTACAGAGTTACCCTTCGATACTGGTAGTCCCGTGATGAAGTCCATGGCAATGTGGGACCAAGGGCGAGAGGGTACCGGTAAGGGCCGGAGTAGCCCAGCAGGTGCTTGGTGGGACGCCTTCCCACACGCACAGGCAACACATGCCCTCACAAAGTCTGCAACGTCCCTTCGGAGTTCCGGCCACCAGAACCGTTGTTCCACCAAGAATTGTGTGCGGTGGATTCCAGGGTGACACGCAAGGTCGGACTCATGTCCCCATCGCAAAACGTCCGTGCGCACTTGGGGGGGCACGAACAACTTCCCAGGGGGAACCCCTTCCGGCACTTGGATACCTGCTAGCGAGTCTGTAACTTTGCGTTCAATAGTCCACTGTAATCCTCCCACGATGCAGCGCTCGGGCAGAATTGGTTCAGGAACCAGGGCTTCAGTGACATTGTCATGGATGCGTGAAAGGGCATCAGGCTTCTGATTCAGGGTCCCCCTACGATAAGTCAACACAAAGTCAAAGCGAGTAAAAAACAGAGCCCATCTTGCCTGACGAGGGTCCTTTCTCTTGGCTGCGCGAATATATTCCAGGTTCTTGTGGTCGGTGTAGATGACGAATTGTTCCTTGGCTCCCTCCAGCCAGTGTCTCCACTCCCGTAGAGCCAGTACGATGGCCAGAAGCTCACGGTTCCCAACATCATAGTTGACCTCGGCAGGACTGAAGCGCTTGGAAAAGAACGCGCAGGGGTGCAGCCTCTGGTCGCCTGGGGAGCGTTGGGAGAGGACCGCCCCCACTCCTGAACTGGATGCGTCGACCTCGACCACAAAAGGAAGTTCTGGGTTAGCATGCTTTAACACTGGTGCCGTAGAAAATAATTGTTTTAAGTCAGAGAAAGCAGATTCTGCTCTTGGAGTCCACTGAAATGGGACCTTAGTTGATGTAAGCCGTGTAAGTGGTTCTGCCCTTTGGCTATAGTTACGGATAAAGCGCCTATAGAAGTTCGCAAACCCTAGGAACCTTTGCAGCTGTTTCCTAGACGTCGGAGAGGGCCAATCCACCACCGCCTGAATCTTAGCTGGGTCTGCTCTAAGTTGCCCTCTCTCTACTATGAAGCCCAGAAATTGGACTGAGTCTAGATGAAACTCGCATTTCTCAGCCTTTACATACAACCGATTCTCCAGTAATCGCTGGAGCAATTTGCGTACATGAATCTTATGTTCTTGGAGACTATGTGAAAATATCAGAATATCGTCAAGATACACAACGCAGAACTGATCCAGCATATCTCGCAACACGTCATTTATCAAACACTGGAAAATGGCAGGGGCATTAGTGAGACCGAATGGCATAACTAAGTATTCAAAATGTCCCAGCGGGGTCTTGAAAGCGGTCTTCCACTCGTCCCCCTCCCGAATCCGAACCAGGTGGTAAGCACTCCGAAGATCGAGCTTCGTAAATACTGTTGCGGCTTGCAGTGGTGCGAACGCTGAATCAAGCAAGGGCAAGGGGTATTTATTCTTTATAGTAATGTCATTAAGACCTCTGTAATCGACGCAGGGACGCAACGACTTGTCTTTCTTCTCGATGAAGAAAAACCCTGATCCTACCGGCGAAGTCGAGGGACGGATTAAGCCGGCAGCCAAGGAGGAAGATATATAGTCGTGCAAGGCAGCCTGTTCCGGTTGCGATATACGGTACAATCTAGAGGTAGGAAGTGGTGCATCGGGAATCAAGTCAATCGCGCAATCATAGGGTCTGTGGGGCGGTAACGACTGGGCACGATCCTTACTAAAAACCTTACTAAGGTCATAGTATTCTCTTGGTACATTGTCGAGGCAGATTGCCTCCGGAAGCATAGGTGGAGCAATGGGTTTATCGCAGTCGGCGGATACTAGACAGTTAGCATGGCAGAATTGACTCCAGTTTTCTAGGGCTGGCTTGGACCAGTCAATCTCTGGATTATGTTTTTTAAGCCACGGAAGACCCAAAATAATGGGTACCGAGCGGGACTGCATAACAAAAAAACGAAGTCGCTCCACGTGGTTACCCGACAACCTTAGCTCAACAGGAGCAGTAACGTTTTCAATAGCGGCCAGGAGGCGTTCGTTAAGATCTAGCACCTCTTTACATTCTCTTAGCGGTTCTAAAGGACAACCCAACTGCTCAACAATACCGGGATCCATAAAGCACTCATCGGCCCCAGAGTCAATAAGAGCAATAACGGTAATGGTCTTTCCCGCTCCCGTTACCTCCCCTGGAAGTTCGAGCCTAATGCAGCTGACAGCTCTAGAGCCCAACCTACTCTTCTCCACCCCTGTCCTAATGCACTCACGCTGCGGTGTAGACGGGATCGGTGTTTCAGCCGGGGCTTGTGGCGAGCGGAGTAGCGTCTTCCCATGTTGTCCACGTGAAGCTCTGACTGGACACCCAGCGACCAGGTGTCCCGATTGACCACAGTAGTAGCAGGCCCCACTCTGAGATCGTCGCCGCCGCTCTGCTGGGTGAAGTCGGCCACTCATGGGGTCGTCCGCTGCGGCGTCAGTCCCAGTGTGCGGTCGGGAATCTCGTCGCTCATTGTCAGAGTCCCTTGCATGAGTCCTCTCACAGTCCCGTTCTCCCCACCTTTCCCGGATACGATTATCCAGTCTAATACTCAGGGCTATAAGTTCTTCCAAGTTTGTGGTTTCATCGCGAACTGCCAACTCGTCCTTCAATACCGGTGAAAGACCTCGCCGGAATATACAACAGAGTGCCTGATTGTCAAACCCGCTTTCTGCGGCCAGGATTCGAAATCCGATAGAATAGTTTGCGACTGATTGCCGCCCCTGCACAAAGTCAAGTAACTGGCCTCCGGCCTCCCCGTCACAGGATGATCAAACACACGTCTGAGTTCACGAACAAAATCAGGGAAGGAAGACCGGAGCTCAGGTGCTGAATTGCTCACGGCCATACTCCAAGAGGCTGCTTGGCCAGTCAAGAGGCTCATAACAAATGCTACCCTGGAGCGATCAAGGGCATACGTAAGTGGTTGTTGATCAAAAATCAGGGAACAGTGGTGCAAAAAGGTTCCGCAAATACCGGGTTCCCCTCCGTAACGTGACGGATGTGGCAGAGAAGGCTCGCTAATGGCAACATGAGAAGGCAACGCCTGCTCCAAGTCAGGAGTTGAGCTAGCTCGGGGAGAAGCGCATGCTTCTGCTTGACCGACCCGGGTCGAAAGCTCCCCTAATTGGCGGGCCAGCGTGGAAATCGCCTCCTGCATCTCACGCAGCGATTTGTCATGTTGCCCCACCAACTGCCTTTGACTGGCCAAAGCGTGACGTACCTTTTCTGGGTCTGCGGGATCCATGGCCAGATTATTCTGTTAGGCGCGGCCGGGATTGCCGGCGAGAGTGGATCCCAAAATACGCAGACCAGAGAAAGGAGGATCAAGAATTTATTCTGCGGATGCGCGGAAACAAACAACCGAAAAAGCTGGTCAAACAACCAGTACAAAACAACTCAACCGAAAACACTTGCAAAAGGCAAGGAGAAAAATAGCAATTAACGAAAAACACTTGCTTACAAAACGCAAGGATTCACAGCAAACATCATATAACACGAAATAGAAAGTTCAACTTAGGCAAACGTGGCCAACAGCGCACACGTAAAAGGTAACACTACAAGTCTAGGTGAGGGAACGCAAACTAAAATCCAAACATTATACAAAGTACAACAAAGGGCGACGTAGTAATACAAGACACGTGAAAAGACTATGAAAGGCTATGAAAGGCTATGAAAACGCTAGAATAAACACTTGCCTGCACAGCAGTGAGCAAGATGAATAATCTGGCAGTCGGCAGTGGTGGCGCAGTGGCTTTATAGTCCATTGATTGACCATGTGGAACAGGTGTGGTCATTAAGAAGGGAACGCCCACCAATCTCTTGGGTGCTGGAATGAAAACAAACAGGCCTGAGAGCAAAACCATGACAAGTACAACACATGAAAACATTTGAAAATTACACGAAGTTTAAGAGAAATTGAGGGTATGTGTGTGTGAGTGAGGAATAAAATGGCCTTTTTGAGTGATATTGCCTATAGAAAATCTGGCCACAAGACACTTTCAAATAAGAAAAAAATAGTACAACTTGACTATTCCTCAATATATCTCCTCAACACTTTCCTTCCGTCTGCTAATCGGGGAACCCGTTGTCTGATCGGATGGCAAGTTTCAGTTAAAAGTATCCACGAAAAAGCTCGTCCGGGCAGAAATTCCGAGCAGGCCTTGTCACAATTACCATGACATTCCAAACAGCCTCACTTCCCCTTAAAACGTGACTTTAAATAGGCACATAGTCATTTTTTGGGGGGAAATTCTACCATGATGGCAGTCACTTGTCACATTACTATTTAGAGTCTTCATTAAACTGATAGATTGCTAGAGGGAGCTAACATCAAACAAAACGCAAATAAACAATAGCCATCCATGAGTGTTGCTAGATAGATGGCAATAGAAGGATAGGATTTGGTAATCGTTCTTGATTGTTTTCCCTTTCATGTATACTTACAGTACAGTATGCTTTGAGCCTGATTTGTTGTGCACAAGTCATTTTTCAGTGTTAAAACTCTTAACAGAAACAGGCACTTAGAATTGCCACTCTGCCTTCTTTTGAGCTACTCTGTGATTATAAACAGAGTAAAATATATCCCTCAGCTGGACCGGCCAGTTTAAGAGCTTAAAAGAAAGCCCAGAGAAGTTGACAAGGGCACCATTTAGTGGGACAAATGGTTTCAAATGGTTTCCCTCCGGTGTTATCCCACCAATTGATGATGACAAGAGAGGATGGATGCTGAGGCCGAACGGCATGAGCACTGTTTTCGTAGTCGCTCGGATTATTCCAACTTTAAATTTGTGCAATCGCTTCATGTGGCTTGCGCTCAAGTCATTGCGAGCGAAGCAAACCAATGTTGATCTTGCCCTAATCGTTCGGATTTTTTACCAAACAAACACAGTAAATTCACACAAGAAGATGCCCTTCCTGTGTTCGAGTCAAAGGGAAAAGGCTTGAGCTATAACCTCTCATTCAGCCGGATATGAATAGCCTGTGTCTCTCGCTCTCAAACCGCAGCTGGGTTGGCCAAAGTCTGGGACTTATTATAGTTGTGTGTTTATGTATGTGTCTGTTCATGTATTTGCTCAAGTGCAATCCCATGCCATCGTATGCACATGTGTTCGTGTCTCCATATGTAAAGGGTTAAGTGACCTAATGTCTGTTTTGATTCCATAAAAACGTATTTTTGACGATATTGCTAATAATTACTGAACAATAGATTTGTGATTAACACTTCAGAATAATAGCACTTTTATTGTAGCAACAATATTTAAGCCACCATTTTTTTCCAGAATTGAAACGTAAACAAATTGCAAATTGCATTCACTTGGAAAAAAAAATAAAGAATCTCCTATTTTTCTGACTAATTTTTTTGGGAGCTTTTTTTTTTTGTATTTTTTTCTTCTGTTTTTATTATTTTTGTTTTCTGTTTTACTGAATATTTTTTTCTGTCATTTAAAAAAAAAATCTGGTTAATCTGAAAAACAGGGGGGAAAACAATATTAAAAAAAGACAGAAAAAAAAAAGATTCCAAAAAACAGAAGAAAAAAAATTATTCTGAAAAACCGAGCACCGACTTGTGTTTTTTGGAGTAATTTTTTTTCGACCTCTGAACTCCAAGTGACTTGTTTCAGATCACTGACCTGTATATATAACTGGATAGCTGATAGCCCATACACACGCTAGTGCAAGCCGTTGAAGTCACAAGGCCGCCATCTTGTTACTCCCACCTCGCAAGCAGACTGCTGTATAAAATACACGGTATACATACAGATGAGATGTATGTAGCTCGTAGGCAGTTAGTATAAGGCCGGAGGCGGGGTGGGTGTTTTGCTCCATTTTGTTTTTTTTCCTTGTTAAAAGAAATAGTGACCACCCCAGCACAAACCCCCCACCCCGCCTCCAGTCTGGGTTTCTAAAGCTGCTGCCCCCGCGACCCGACCTCAGATAAGCGGAAGAAGATGGATAGATGGATGGATGTTTTTTGGTTGTTGTTGTTGTTGTTGTTGTTTTTTTTTAGCAGTATAGCTGACCTCTTGTAGCAAAAGAGCCTCCACACGACGAAGCTCACTCCCACTTTGTCGAAGACGCGACAAGAACTGGCTGTATAAACTGGCTGCAGATCTTGCAGCTCCTACATTGTTTTTTTGTGCGGCAGCGAACGACGCGTGTACGTCCAAGTTACGCATTACGTCACCACGTTATCACCTAAAAAAAATACACCGGTAATATTGCAGACGAAATTTTTTGGAACATCCCTAGTTCAGATAATAAAAATAAATAACAAAATGGATTCTCATTCAGACTCCAAGATTGACCTGTCTCACAGTACACAAATACCAAGTCATTTTAAGTGTCGTATAAGAAAAATGCTACTTTGGTCCACAACAATTACATGAATGTTGGGAATTCTATTGATTGTGTGGAACTGATCATTGACCAAACATGTCATGAAGCAATTGAGGCACAATGTCCCATACTTGACTGTAACCACCATAGGTACAGCCAGAACTCACTTGACTGTTCGAAAGGAGCACAGCATCGTATCAGCATTGAGCTTCAAGTCCTTGTCCACGCAATGATATACTTCATATAGGAGTTCAGAACATTCAGAGATATTGTCTAAGAGCTCATTAAAAGTTGATTAGAATTAAAAATAATTTTGTGAAAGATTCATCCCTACTCCTGAATAAAACATTTAATATTAAATTAACAAAACAAACAACCAATAAACACAAAAGACCTCAGCGGAGGAAAATCTGTGTCCTGTAGGTGGCAGTAATGTGCCTTGTCTTCAGCGTTTTCTTCTTGATAAGAGATAACAATTACAAAATACTGACTGCCACACTGCTTTGTTAAGCTGTTTGTTCTCTTGTGCTAGCAGAGCTAAAAAAAATAAAAAATAAAATAAATAATTAAGCTCAAATAAGGACATAACAGCGCTCATTAACATTAGTCGAAGCACATAGAAGAATGTCTTTTTTTATGTTTCGATACCTGCTTCCGTAGGATACTTTATCTACATGACTCCAAGACTACAATGAACGGCTTTAAGCGCAACCGGGGGGTCGAGTATATTTATAGATTAGACGTATGGCCTATGTACGCGGCTGATGTGCGCATGTGTACCGTGCGTGTGAGGTTGTGTGCATGTGTGTGAAAGATTTTTGCTGAATCAGTGAGCAATGCAGGTGAAATGGCAGCGACAGGAAATGCCATTGTGCTGGAGTATTGTGTGCTGCCACCACAGCGAAACATTTTGCTCCCCATTCAAGTTGCAATGAGTGATGGGCGTCGAGCCCGCACAGCACATGGACGCAGGCAGGCGACGCACACCGTTCAGCTTACAGAGAGAACAAGAGGGAGAGTGGGGGGGCATTTGAATTTCATTTATTTATTTAGATGATATGTGATTAGATGCGGTGGGACCTTGTCTGAATTTCATAGCTCGTAACAGACAACAGCATAACATTTGCCATATTCACAGCTGCTGAACAGCACTATGCAAAAAAATATTTGGCCATCATTGAACAAATAATTATAACTATTTATTAGATCATTTGCCTTAACCCTTAGAAGAAATTGCATTTCAGCTTTATCATTTAGATTCATGACAGAAAGAACGCTGTAAAAAAAAAAAAAAAAAAAAAAAAGTATGGCCTAATAGTTTTTTTGTGCACAGTTCTGCATGGTTGTCAGTTTATGAAGAAATAACTGCTGTGTTATTATTTCAGGCAACCGAAAACTTTCTGTTGAATGAAGAACCCTCCAGAGGTCCTGGGATGCCTGAATGCTTTGTTGTATCAGATTCATACAGGGTATGCATTATTATTATTATTATTATTATTATTATTATTATTATTATTATTATTATTATTATTGTGAGTCATCACTCATTATCACTATGACAGGCAGTTGGTGTTCAAGCTCTTGGTAATTGCCACAATTGTAACGTCATTCACAGCACTATAAGTCAGCTGCAAGCCATTACAATCATTATTTCCAGTCCACACGCACTTTTCAACGGAAAGGGGGCCTTCGCAAATTCACAAAATCCCCCTCATCGTCAACCCCCATAGGAATGAGAATGATGTTGTATGAAAATGTGAAAAGAACAGCAAAGACTTCAAGGGAGAGAGCAGTTAATTTCCACTAGTCATGGTGATTGAAACGATAGAAACGGAGTGAAGGCTTGAGAGGAGAAAGACGACTGGGATTATGATTGCTAATGTGATGGGAGCCGCAGGTTTTTTGAGGCCGCAGCCTTTTGTTTTCACTGAGTTTAGACTCACGCCAAGTCTCACAGAGAATCTGGTTTGCTACAGAGTATCATGTGTCCCGGGGTACAGAGATGAAGCATGATGGCCGTAATTGAGGTGCACGGCTAGTAGGGGTGTTTTTTTTTTTTTTTTTGGTGTTGGTTGGGGGGCGTCAGTGTGGCTGTATTGTATTCTGAGGGCAGTGAGTTCAAGAACATCCAAATGATCGATTCTACCTGTGATCATCCGCATGTATAAAAGTAGCAAAACGTGTGAGAAATGCTGCCGACTATTTCTTCATTCATCACTGCACATCATAGCAATTATTGGCTATTATGCAATTATGCCCCCTAGAGGCTCTTAGCAGGATCACATCAGAAACCGCTTTTCAAGTCACGCTTTGACATCATCGCTTTTATGTCCATTAGCTCACCTTTGACCGGACTACGGAAAAAGTTCCATATTTTGCAATTGGTGCCAGTTGAGTGACTGCCTCGATCTCTCAGAATTCACATATCAAATAGTTTTAAAGGAAGATGACAGCCTCATTGCTAATATCCGCAGGTCATGGCCTAAAGTTTCAAACAAAAGATACATAATGGGCTCTTTGCACAGTTCGACTACTTCCTGAACTGAATACCACGTTTTTGTTTCCTGTCTTTCATGAGTGGACTAGCTGATTAATCCAGGTGTGCCTGATCAGCTTGTCCACTCATGAAAGACAGGAAACGAAGGACTGGTGTTGAGTTCAGGAAGTAGTGGATTTGTGCAAAGATACCATTATCATTGTTAAAAGATTTCATCAAACATTTCTATGTGATTATTTGAAAGAAACTAAAAATGTAGTTATAGAATGAATATTCTTTTTTTTTTTTTTTTTTTTTAAAGAAACACTTGCCAGAAGCAAGTTTATGACCATTTGCTAACAAGCTAACTAGATCCAACCCAATAGCATTGAAATGATAAAATGCTGTAAACATTGCAAAATATAATAAGTATCAAAATGTCATTAGAGAATGTCAATAAATCAACTAACGTGTAAATAAATCAGACATACACAATACCTACAGTACACACAGCACACACATTTCACTTTGAAGAATTTGTGTGACATGGGCTTTGAAGTGGGTGTGGCCTCGTGTGTGACATCAGGATCTCTGACGCCAGCTGGTTGTTTAGCGCATGGTTAGTTAAGTGCTCGTGTCAACTCCATGCTCCTTGTAAATATTTCCATTTTGTAGTTATGTATGGCTGTTTGTCTTTTTCATAAATTTGCGACTGTTGTGCTCTTTTTTTTTTCACTTCACTGAAGATCATCCTCAATATTAACTCATTTGCTCCCAATAACGTGTAAATAAGTTTTTTTTTAATGTTCTAAGTGTCCCAAAGACGTATTTATATGTTTTTTTGTTATTTATTTTTATGCTAGAGCATACAGAAGGCTTTGATGCAGCCTCTCAACTACAAAGAACGGTTGCAGAAATTGTAGTTATTACACAAACGGTCAGCTGGTGGCAGCAGAGCAAAGGAGATCAACCAGGGCCATGTAGAAAAAAAGCTCAATTACTTAGAATTTTAAATAGATATGTGAAAACTGATGAAACTTAGATCTCTTCTAATGCTAATTGCTGCAAAACGGAAACAGATAGAAACATGCTTTTTTCCTGATGAAAGAAGAGACTTTAATCTTTCTTTTGATAGGTTCCGTGCTTTTATAGCAATAGAAACTAATATTCTGTGGGCCTTGCAAAATCAGTCAAAATCCAGTAAAACAGCTGGGAGCGAACGGGACTGCTTCTGTGAAAATGGCTGGGAGTGAATGAGTTTAAGCAAAAAAAAATCAACCAAGTGGAACATAGCAAAAAATACAACAAGACAAAACTAGCAAGTCGAGGTACATGTGATGCTCTGTTGTGTACACCATTGCTAACTTCCAAAAATTTGCGTTTCTGGACATTTTCTTCACTTTTAATAACATTGAGCAAACATCTATTAAATCACCTTCTTAAAATAACTTAAAAACAGATGATCAACCTTTTTTTTTTTTTTTAAGCTGGCTTGTAATTTTAAAACTAGTTAAATGGGTACTTAATGCCAAACAACTTTTTTATTTATGTTTTTTGCTATTAAACTGTACAAACGTGTTTGCTAATGTTATCTACAGGTCCCGGTCATTGTTCTGACATTTTAGTGCTTGTTTGTTTGAAATCTTGAATTAGGGGGGCAAAACTGGGTCTGAATGGTGCCATCTTCAGGTTAAACACTGGGCTAAACACAATTTGTCAGTTTGTCCTCTCATTGGAAGAGCAAACAACCGACGTCACCCTTGAATCTGATGTAGTGCCACTGTGGTGTGTATATAAGCCCAGCGGTCCTCCAGGCAACACGCCCTTGAAGTGCCGTTTTCAAATATTAGTGAGGGGTGGAGCAAGAATCTGGTTGGTGGTTGAGTTTCACTTTAACCATTCATTTCTTGTGCATAAGTCAAGTCAATTCAAGTCATTTTTATTTATATAAGTGACAATGAAGCAGACATTCACGTGGTTTGCAGTCATAATGGCCCTGCGGAGAACTATGACGTGGCCTGTGACAAAAGGAAGTATTTTCATAATGCTGTTCTGTACAGCACCCATAATTCTGTGGCCACTAGTTGTACGGTATGTGAGGTGTGTCAGAAAAACTCCAGAACTGGGGTGACTACTATGACGGTTTTTAAAATTCATACTAGTACAAACTACTAGTTTGCCCCTTCAAAGTAATGAGGTAACACTTTCCCAGCCTCCTCTGCCATGCTATCACGCACTCCCGGAAGGATTCTTCCCAGGATACTCCACAGCTCTGTCGGTCACGACAATCTTAAGCCACCACAACTCTCACCTCTACTCACACAGAACACAGCAAATGTAGCAGTATTTTTTTTGTAGATGTGCTTGTTTATCGTTTGGCCCTCATGTTAAACTCGTAGTTTGTAGTTTGGGTTTGAAATGGAGCTTTTCTGAAGCTGGTCCTGGAACTTTTCTGACGCACGTCATGTATTTATTGTGAACACTTCAAGTAGTCAAGTTACAGACACAATTGACTTCAGAAGTCACTTTTTGGACAGATCCTCTGACCAGTCAAGAGTCTTTGGCAGGTCATGACTTCTATATTTGGAGCCACTTAAAGCAATGCCAGATAGACCTCGAGCCAGCCGCCACAACCACACGTCGCTTTCTCCCCTTCGCACCACAGCGATAGCTGGGTGTGGTGTTATACCGCTTGTGATATCAAACTTCTGATTTCCATCCTTTACCAACCAGTTTGAGCCGCTATACTTGATTTATATACAGTAGTTGAAAGCCTCAGTTCCGCTCGCAAAACGTTGAATCGTCTTGTTGTGGAGCAGCCGTGAATATGCACGTTTGCGCTGCGCGAAAAGGCCGAGCCGCGGCAGACCCAGCGAGCGGAAGCATATGGCTCTAGCATGTGCTCCTTAATGAGAGATTTACTCACATCCACCGCTAAATGCGTGGCTCATTTGAGGAGCGCTCGCATGTGTTTCGTGCAAGCCGACTCATTTGAAGGATTACGATCTGTGTTCAGCCACTCTCGTAACCTTTTGCACCTGTGCTGCATTTAAGAATGTCTAAAAACAGTTTGAGGTATGAATTAGGCGTTATGATGTCCTGTTTTTGGCAAGGGGTTACCAATTGCACCCCTTGACCCTTGTGTGACTGATCATTGGCTTCACAGAGCCCGAATCTCTTTATTTGACCTGCGCAGGTTTGTGGTTTAAACGCACAAGTGGTCGGCCTCATAAATCAGCAGGACTCCAGTGTCAGGCCCCAAATTAGCTCCTCTTCTTTTACAATGACTTCACTCCCACCCAAAATTTCCACCATACATTCGGGATCACATCCGAGAAACTTCACTCTGTTTTTCTCCTCTTTTTTTATGGGATGAATCAGTCGCTACCGTGTGCGTGTGTGCATGACAAAACGATACACACATTTCTACTCGATGGTATTTTGATACTGCTTGATTATATGTCTGTCCTCTGCATTTGGCATTATTTCCCCTTTCAACGCCAGTGAATGCTGACTGTTTGGCTTGGCTTCACATGAAAAGTACAGATGTGGCCTCTGGACGGGGTGAAAAATGGTTCAGTGGATAAATAGTATTCACTTCATGAAATAATGCATCTATTCACACACCCTCGAATGAATGAAGGTGTTAAATCCAGAGCGAAACGGAGCCTGGGTGAAATTATTGCATCAGCAGCTGCAACGGAACACTTTAAAAACATTTGACATATTTGTGTAAAGCCGGATTGTAGCTACATTAATGCGGCACTGTATGAGTCTATAGGTTCTCTCAACATAAAGTGTGAAGGTTTGCCCTCAAGATGGTGCTTCTATTCTCATGATACGTTTGCATAGTATGTTGCTCCAACTGATTATTATTGCATTGCAAATCCGAAGGGTCAGTGAACGCAACTGGAGTGAATGTCACCAACAACCGCGTAGCAATGACGTAGCGGCTAAATGCACGGAATTTCATTTGTATAATTTCATATATTTTTGACTACATATGCGAGTCTAACACAAAATGTGAAGCGCAGCGTTGGAAGTCCTGCAAAGACCAGAAGAGGGTGGGAGGCAAACTTTTTTCCCTGAAAGTTTGTGTAAGCGTTCGAGGCGGGGTTACTGTAAGCTTGCAGCATGGAGTGAGAGAAACAGCACGGCGAGCGATTGCAATGCAGCACCACGCCGAGCTTCCTTCCAATTTAAATAAGCTCTCCACTTCTTCTGTGTGAAAAATCACCATGTACTCCCCGTACTGCTTGACACAGGTAAACTGCCTCCTCTTGTTCCATTGTTTTGCGTCGCTTTAGCCGGGGACGCCGGCTTTGCTTGCGCTTGCCTTGTAAATTCTGTTTTGGCAAAAATGTTTCCTTGTGCTTGAGTCGAACTCCCACAAAGTTGCGTTGCAATACTTTCCTTTTTTTTTGCCGGGAGTTGTACGCCGTTTTTTTTTTTTTTTTTTTTTTTTTTTTTTTTGTTGAGGGGGAAGAAAAAATGGCGCATATCCCCAAATGTATTTCATATATAAAGAAGGAGGGGATCGTAAACAGGAGAGGGGCGAGCGTCAGAGCGCATGGTTACACAGTCTGCATTTAGGAGTTGAATATTCGCGAGGGAAGCGAGTGGGACTGTGAGCGGGAGAAAGTGTGTGGACGTGTGTCTCTCCAAGTGTGTGCGTGCGCATGGGTGCCCGCGCATCCTAAATAGCTTTACAGTCGGCCCGCATCCTCTTACATTGTATGTTGACTTTCACTCTGGGACCGGACACTTCTTTTGCCAATTTGCATGTTTTGCAATTGGACGCAACACGTGATCTGGCGCGCACTGGATCAAGTTCATAATTTCCTATCTTACATAGAGGTGTGTGTGAGAGTGTGTGCGTGCGCGCGCGCGCTCGTGCGTGTGTAGATATCGCAAGCGAGAAAGTGAAAGGGGGTTGTTTGTGAACGACTTCATTCAAACTGTCATTTTGTTAACATCTGTGAGGAAGTTTTCCCTCTTTGGTTTGCTTGTCAGCCTCCAAGATTACGCACAAACCACCAAGCCGAATTTTACGAACCTTGAAGGAGTGAAAGAGTGTGAACAAAAGTTGCTCGTTGCTATTCACATCCTTCCAGCATCCTTATTAGCGTCTTTTAATTAAAATTACATAATCACATATCAGAAGTTTATCCATCCAATTTTGGAGCTGCGTAAATTTTTATTTTTTTTTGCACAATTGATTCCGCATTCATCTATGATACCCATATGTGTGTGTGTGTGTGTGTGTGTGTGTGTGAGCATTTACCCAACTGACTTAATTTAGTTCGAATAATAATAATAATAATAATAATAATAATAATAATAATAGTTATTATTATTATTATTATGCAATTTGAAGATAGACCAATCCAACATTCCTTGCAAATCTCGCTCTCTTCGTCCACAAAAATATTTTATTACTAAATGAATTTCTCCGTTGTAAAACAAATTACAGTAAATATATTTTTTAAAAGTCATAAATGTAATTGCATTTTTACATTTCTATATAATTCCTCTCTGTTTTGAGTGAAACGGGTCAGTATGATTCTGAGTATGTTGCAAATGATTGTGTTCATTCTTCTGTTTTTTTAAGTGTAATTTATTTATAATAGACTTGTTTGTCCCTCATTAGCTTTTCCAGTGATGTGTACTTTAATCCTGATTTTACAGTGGTTTTATTGAACAAGTTACTATTAACTTCTACTTGAGGTGATGGCGGAATGCTCTCTGCAGCGTCTTTGTCATGCAGGCAATCTTAAGTCTGGTTTCCACTTCAGAATATTAACTTGGTAATTTGTCCTCTTGGTGACACCAGAAAAGGGAAAGGGCATTTGTGTTTTGAATGATTATTTTCTGCTTTAAATGTGAATTTTACTCTAGCAGATAGAATAGGCTGCTAAGTGCGTTGACTGAGTCAGAGAGGGGTGTCGTACTTTTTGATGAAATGAAAATAGACAGAATTATTGCTATTTTGTACTTATTACTCACTACTGAAACTAAAGTACGTGATATTCCTTCAAACTATAAATTTCACTTGCTGCTTACACACACCCAATGAGAATTTTCTTACAGTGCCGTTTGAAGACAGACAACACATTTTGTTTATTTGTTTGTTGTTGTTAAAAAGTAAAGAACACTCAAGCTCAGATGCCGAATATTGCAGCAGTCATCAACAGATGAATGATTAACAGTGATGAATGATTTCTGGACAGTGGGGCACGTGCTGCGACTTGGTCTGTGGAAGTAAAGTGTGAGAGAGCGCGCGTGTGTGTGTGATTCTTATTGAAAATCTCCCACTCTGAGTTCTAACTGCATTGCAGCTCAGACTACACAATGGCCTCCATGAATTACATTTAAATTGATGCTATTTATTTTGCCGTATGTGTTGATTTAATTTTTTTTTAAATGTGTCAGCAGTGGGCCAGAATGTTGCCACACCTTGAAACGTGTGCACACTTTGTAAAGCTTGTGATGTTGTCATGTCACACTGTTTTGACGTGTGCGACATTTTTAACTTATTCCTTCCCTCTGCCCCCTCTGCCCGCCTGGACGCTGACCCCCTGCTCTCCTCGCCTCTTAACACCCTCTCAACACTAAAGTATTATCCTACTCACCTTCTAAACAATGCCCTAGTGGTAAGTCCTGTCCCTATTTATTCAGCATTAGACAGTCTCTCTTTTTTGTTATTATTTTTTTAAATTTTAAATATTCTATCTTGACGAAATGTTTTTTTGTATGTGATGATCTCTACGGACATGCTGACCTGCAGCAGGAATGATAGGCTCATGCACAAAAGCACTAACATTTGTCTACTATATTTTTTGAGCTTGTTTTTACTTTATAGGGTTTGACCACAAACAGTAAAAAATCTGCCACATCATCTGAGCTTTTCCGTAGGGATGGAGTAGATGCTTCTGACCCATGCAAAAGTAATCTTAGCTCCCGAGATGATGATAAAACTGGTTGAAAATAAAACCATAAACCAGCAGCCAATTTTGGAACGATAATAAAAGCTTTTGAGTGGAATAGCATTACATTGCATCATACTATATACAGTAGTATCTTGATAAGACATCATTTCCTTTGTAAAAAATAAATAAATAAATTTACGCTTTTGTGTTGTAATGTCTTTATATTTTCATCCAGGCGTTATTATTATAAAACCTCACATATTAAATTTTCATTCAGTCATGCAGCAGTGCGGATCAACTGAAACTTTATACCTTTGCAGCTTCATTTCATATACTGCACACTGTAGTGTATGCACTTTAAATATTTACAGTATATATAGAGATGACTAGGGGTGTGAATTGCCTAGTACCTGACGATTCGATTCGTATCACGATTCACAGGTCACGATTCGATTCGATACCGATTAATCCCGATACGAATTTATAAGTCGATTGTTGCGATTTTTTTCCATTCAAATTTAGAAAATACTAATCAGTAAGCTTGTAGAGTGTAAGATTTATATGAAAATGTATTATTTATTTATCTGAAATTTCAGTCTTATAGAGGTTGTAATCTGTCATGATTTCATGTTTGAACAGCATTAAAATAAAATATTAAGGCTTAATGTTCCGTTCATATAACATTCTTCCATGCTCAAGGTGTGACTCCTTAAAAAAAAAAAAAAAAAAAAAAAAAAAAAAAACGATTCTGCCGATTATTGAATCGATTCGAGAATCGCGCGATGTAGTATCGCGATATATCGCCGAATCGATTTTTTTTTAACACCCCTAGAGATGACTGATAGCTTTGTGGTACCAGTCTAGTGCAAACACTTCTATGTTGCTCCAAGAGAGGATGCCGGCCTATTGTATTTTCGTTCCATCGCCAGCAGACGTTATCACGCTTTTTGAGAGCAGTGTTGTGAAAGAAAACAGCAAAACATTATTCAGAGTGGCAAGCCTGAGAAAGTATGAGAAAACATAGTTTACTATGATTTACAGGAATATAATCCACATGCTAACATTACAAAAGATGTTTTCATGTGGAGTGACTCACCTAGTTGTAGTTTACACCTGGAAAAGAAGTTAACAAGCTCTTTTAGTGAATTCAAATTGATGGAATGGAGCCACAATATGAAATAAATCTTTTTTGATAACGAAGTATTTTGTTTTCTCAGATGTCAATGGATTAGCCCCATTTGATGTTCTTGCACCAAACGCACAAGAGAGTTTTTGTGTAAGGGTTTATGGTTCCGAATAAAACGCCCGCACAGACCTACACAAAACATTTTATTCAAAACACTCTTCACACCTTTAGTGCCAGTTTCCAGCCTTGCTTTAAAATAGTCTTCACTGGAAAATGTCAATAGTTTCATTTTTAAACGCATCATTAGCCGCTTGCTTTAATAGTGCATAAAGTTGACTTGTGTCCATGTACACACCAAAAACTGATATTTGTGTGGAAATGCAGCCTGTCAGATTTTTGGACTCGAGCTAGACCAATGATCCATCCACATTTTCTTAACTGCTTACTCCTCACAAGGTTCGCGGGGGTGCTGGAGCCTATCCCAGCTGGCTTCGGGCAATAGGCGGGGTACACCCCGAACTGGTTGCCAGCCAATCGCAGGGCACACAGAGACGAACAACCATCCTAGACCAATAGTGTGACCAATGGAAACAGCTTGTTGCAACATGGCCCTGGTTGATCTCTTATACTCTGCTGCCACTTGCTGGCCATTTTCTAATAACTACCGTTGATTCAACCGTTGTCTTCAGTTCAGAGGCTGCATCAAAGCTTTCCATATGCTCTAGAATCAAAAATAACAACATAAAAAACCTTTAAATATGTCTTTGGCATACTGTTAATATTTAAATTAGAACGTATTTTTACGTTTTTGGGAGCAAATTAGTTCATCTGCTTTGCAGCAAGGAAATGAATCACATTACTTATTGCAACTCGCAAAGGTGCTGTTAATTCTGTGTCACTCATTGGCGGACTCAATTATGGGAAGCTTAGCTCCACAGTGACACAACTGCTCTGCGCAGCATCCTGCTTACATGGAAACAGGAGTTCAGAACAATTAGAAAGGTAATTTTGATTCAAAAATAGAAATGAAAAACAATTAGGGATGGCGAGTACCGATACCAGGTATCCTATCAGGTCAGTATTTCAAGGTACTGGACGGTGGCCAATTGAAGTATCGGCTGCCTTCCTGTGGCCGTTTTATGAGCAAGGAAATACATATTAGGAATTAGAACTAGGGGTGTGAATTGCCTAGTACCTGACGATTCGATCCGTATCAGGATTCATAGGTCATGATTTGATTCGCTACGATTAATCCCGATTTGAATTTACAAGTCGATTGTTGCGATATTTTTACTCAAATTTATAAAATACCATTCAGTTAACTTATACAGTACATGTACACTGTAAGATTTGTATGAAAATGTATTATTATCTTATAACTTTGAGCCACTGTATGTAACAAACGGGTTTAACAACATTTTTCATGTTTGAACAGCATTGAAATAAAATATTAAGGCTAAATGTTCCATTAATATAACATTCTTCCATGCTTAAGGTGTGAAAGTTAGACGTTTTGTTGGATATTTTTCCATCAAAAATAGATGTTAAAAAAAAATCGATTCGGCTGCCTATTGAATCGATTCGAGAATTGCGTGCTGTAGTATCGCGATATATTGCCGAATCGATTTTTTTTAACACCCCTAATTAGAACAATAGATAAGTGTCTTTAATTTCATGCAATTTTAAGGAAAAAATCTATATTGGGATATCTAGGTCTTCCTGTAAAACTATCTGTCCTTGTTTTTTGGGGGGAATTTTATGTATAATAAAAAAATACTGGTGGTATCGACACTTATCGTATATCGTTTCGTATCAGTAACTACTTAAGAGTTGAGAAAAAAGTGGTATTGAACATCCCTAAAAACGATGATGATGATATTATAATAATATATATATATTTTTTTATCACTGCTGATTAAAGCAATTGAGCTAAACACTCATCCTTATCTTTGATGCCTTTGGCCATCTGCTAAGTACAATACAAATATAATTGACTCAAGAGCCTGGCTCCCAAACACTTACAAAAACAAAACAAAACAAAAGTTCTACAATTGGCAATCCAATAAAGATTGACACAGCATCCATTTTAGGGCCCTAGATTAATTTGAGCAAGTAATCTTCTTGACCATAATTTAAAA
Source organism: Festucalex cinctus (assembly GCF_051991245.1). Classification (NCBI taxonomy): domain Eukaryota; kingdom Metazoa; phylum Chordata; class Actinopteri; order Syngnathiformes; family Syngnathidae; genus Festucalex; species Festucalex cinctus. The sequence continues at coordinate 60,866,602 of NC_135411.1, read as the reverse complement.
AAAAAAAAAAAAAAAAGCGTTTTGAAAAGTAACCTTTCGTGCTGCTTTTTTCCGCTGAGCCTTTCTTGATTTGGAGCACTGGGAAAAAATAAAAAAAAAAAATAAAAATAGAAACGTTTTAGAGATGTTTGTTTGCAGATGTTTTTCGATCTCTAATTTTGTCATATACAGATGGAAATGACTGATGATGATATAAATAAAATGTTCTTGTCATTTTTCCGCTGGAGATTTTGCCAGTTATGATATACATTTTACTGATGAAGCACCCATGATAAAGACTAAACTCTAGCCTGGTGTGTGCATATAGTTTGAAATCGCACCTGTGAACCATTGGCACCATTAGAGGCTTAATGGGCAAAATTAGACAAATGAGCATACAATAACATATGCCTATTCATGTTTCTTTGATAACTGTCACATTTATACTATCCATTTTCTGCTGGGGGGAATTTGCATCAATTGTTTGCAATGAATCCCATCAAAACAAAGGCAAACTGAGTGCTATTGGCAGCAGGCGATATAGATTTGAATGAAGTAGCATGTAGTTTTTATCTTTAGCTGCACATATAGTGAGGCAGAACTGACTGCGTCGAATTCAATATCAGCACAGCTGTCCCAGCATCCGTGGAGAATGGATTCCTACCGCTATTGCCACGGGAGGCTCCAGCCAAAATGAATGGGAGGATATCCAGAGTTGTGTGCTTGTGACTGAGTGGAGGTAGTCTCACACTAGTGTGTGTGTGTGTGCGCGCGATTTTGCATGTGTGTCCCTTTCCCTTCACTCCTGTCACCTCTGGCTTGGATTAGTCTTTGGCACAACCCTGGCGCTGCCCACAGGCCCAGTGAGGTTCTGCGGTCGGCGATATGTTGTGCTGTTGCCATGGCAACTGAACACACACACAAGTGCTAAATTACATAATTGAGCTACCATATAGAGGGCAAGACAAAATAGTTAGTGTACACAATATGAGAGCGGCGAAAACGGGGGGGTTGTCAGCTCACATAAAGTAGCCCAGTACCAGAAAATAGAAATTCAGTGGTGAATATTTGAGCGCTTCGTCATAACTGAGCTGCAGCCGCCAGTACAGGATGTTCTTTCCTCAGATTTTGAATCATAAATCTAAATAACAGTGCAGCCATTATGCGCGTATTTGGAGCGCTGAGACGTCCAATCCGACGGGGCGACTGAGGACAAGGTGCTGGTGGCGATGCACACGTGCTGTTTATGAAGGATGGAATCATCCACGGTTGTGTGAAAGAGGGAGGGGCTGCTTGGATTTGTGACAAATACAGTTCACCACGAGGCACATGCTCAGATTTCAGTGTGGAACCCACAACCGCCCCCTGTCGTCTAAGGCCTCATTTGTTTCCTTCTTTTGAGTTATTCTATCTGTGAGACTGCAGTGGAATAAATGTGTCATTTTCTCTAGCGTAATATATTGTCCAAAGCGAAAATGAGGGTTAGGTTGCGAACAAGTCTGGTGGAAGAATTTTGATTTGCGGTGGAAGTGAACCTGGAAGATGGGAGACAAAGACACCTTGAAAGAGATTAGCGTGGACGCTGCAGTTTTTTAATTTATTTATTTTGATCAGAACTGGAAAACATGTCTGCACCTTCATCTGCTTTACTAATGCTCATTGAAAAAAAAAGTGACAATTAAAAAATTAGTGGAAATTAGAGTGGACCCACAAAAGTTGAACAAAATCAACTCAAAGGCACTGGTTGACCTTATTCAGATTAAGATGTATTTGATGTTGTATATAAAAATTAAATGCAAATATTTCAACAAGAAAATTTTCTATTCATCCCTTTGAAATCAAAGTTTATTTGAGTTTAAATTAAAATAAAGTCATTGGACTGGAGTCCCGGCGTATGGAAACAATCTGCTTTGAAAAAGTAACAAAAAAAGTAATTAAATTTAGATGCTAAACTGGAATTTCATCAAAATAAGCCTCTTTCTTAGAAAAATAACGATTTTATTATGGCATATTTTTTATATTCATTGTTTGTCAACTTGCCAAGTAACTAATAAATGCATTTAGTTGTGTATTATATTATTTTAAGTTTGTTTGTAAATGAGGTCAAAACAATCCCGACCCGTCTTTTTTGGTGTGGGGGGCACCAAAGGGGGCTCTTGCACAGGTTCAAGCTAGGACTGCCTCTGGCTGACAACAAATATTTGGTTTATTTATTAAGATGTCTCTCAAATGTATCATACGTAGACTATATTTAATAGTGTATGTGGTTTTGCTGTGGTATAGATTTCTGTATTTGTTTTATTTGGAAAGACACGTGTGGATGCATCACCAACTGTTATTCTGATGAGTACCTGTGTGTTTCCACAGCAATCGTATAGGCAATTTGTACATTGAATCTCCCACATTTGGAATATTGTTTTCAAATCTGAGAATATCATTTTTTTTTTTTTTTTTTTCTGTCCTTGCTGCACGTGACGCATGTCAGAATTGTTGCTGGAGAGCAGAAAATGGGAATGATGTCCCTTAAACCATGCAGTATACATCGAGCCTGAGATGCAATTTTAAGAAATCATTTTTGACATAAAAAAAATGTTGCATTGTGTTATGGACAGCCTGGAAAATGCTAGCAAGCATGCTTTGTTCTCGCGTTGAGTATATTTGAACAACAGCCAGTATCAACAAAAGGAACAAATGTTGACAGTAATTCACCCTCTGTGCTTTCTTTAATCAGTCACATTTCTGACAAACTGAATATAATTGAATTTTAAAGATCTCTCCCCCCACAATGAAGACAAAGGTTTGACTGTGCGTAACAGGGAGCGTGCTGTATTGGTCTGCCACCGGTTGACAGAAATAGATGGAGTTGTTGTTTCAAATCAATGGCGGCCCATCAAGGTCACTTCAGTGTGGGCAAACGGGGCATGTTGTCTGGCCTGGCCTTGCCTGTCTGTCTGACCTATATCTCCCTGCAACAGCTAAATATATACAGTAGACCCCCTCATTACAAAGCTTCCAGATTAATCTGGATGAAATTTGAGCTGTGTTCGTCTCTGGCAGTCCGACTGCTGCTGCATTCTCTTCAAACATTTTGCCTTGGCTCACTTTGTCTACCACGCTTCTTCTCCTAAAACCTAATGATTCTCTGATGCTTTAAGGGTATGGGACACAGTTTTGACAAATGTTAGTATGTTCTATTAAACAATATGCCTCAATACGTCATTCCTTGAATCAATACATATTAACTAAGTATTTAATGGATTTTGAATTACGTTCCTAAACTATTCGTAGCGGGGTGATCACCGCGGCCAAACCGGGTATGTTGTCATTGAGCCACGTTGTTGACTAACTGGCTGTTTGTGTGTTTGTGGTTTATCAGACTGAGTCATTTCAATTTTTTGATTCATTTGGATGGTGCCGTCACGTTGTGTTGAGGGTTTTTGTTCGACGCGATGGGAGGATGGCATGAGCCTGTTTCAGTTCTCCATAGATGCGGTTTTATGTGAAAAAGAGAAAGGCGACATGGAACTGCCCCTGCTAGGAAAACTCCCCAACATAATTTGAAAGCCATTCAGAAAAGAGAAATAAAACAGGTAACAACCAAAATATGGTATGTGGTCTACTTATATAGGTGGGAACGGGTTAGGACAACAATTTGTGCTGGCACTGTGTTGGCAGAATAAAATTTTCGTTGGCTGTCAGTCAGCCCCCGTTGTACACTCACACCCGATCTCCTTATATATCCTACTTGCCTTCTCTTCTGCGTTCCGTCCCAGCACACGTGTACACATCACACCAATTGTAGATCACATACAACACAATATTTCAGTAACACTTTGTGTCACTGCCCTTATTCCTCACCCGTGATGTGAATAGCAGAGATCGGGGTTAGCATCAACAGCTTTTGGCTAATGTTGGACTCGTCCGCTAGCTTGATACGTTACGTCATCGGCGCCGCCTGCTTTTTTCAATATCAGCAATATTTAATGTTACAGACATAACGCAGCAGCGTTCAGTGATTTCCAAAACAAAATATGGACAACCCGTACCGATTGGCAGCTCTGCAGATGGTAAATCTCACTCCTTTCTTGTGTCACTACATTTCAATTTAAGATAGCTGTCAGTATAACTCTGACAATCGGACTCTGCAAGATTGATCAAATTTCGAGGCATGTTTTTGTTCATGTTATATGTTCTTGTTAGGGAGTGCAGCATGGAGAACAAAATCTAAAAGCAAAAAACTATTATACCTCATTGTTGTTTTAAACAAGCTAGTCTGTAATCTATCCAGACCAACAAATGCAGACACACTCCCTTGAGCCACAAATAGCTTTTGGTTGGGAATGACAGAGCTACACTTTCTATACTGGACCATGCGTTTGTGGTCGTCTCTAGTTCCGTTGCTCTATTTATATCAAACAACTACAGTTGCACTTAGGGTGAATATACAGAGCACTTCAAAAAGCTGACATCCAAGGGTAGATTTGTTAGAATTGGCTAATTGATTCTCCTTAAAGCATGTACAAGCAGTTGGGTTGGTTACTGCACACCTGGTGAAACCAGCAGAGGCAGTTGCAATCAGTTTGTGCTTGAGACTGGGAATTTATAGCAGGATGACATAACGCATCGAGGCCACCAATTAATGTCGAGGCAGTCATCATCTTTTCACCACTTCTTTGGCTCCAAGTTGAAGTTGAGGTTAGAGAAAGAGGCATTGATTGGCTCGCTGATTGCGTTTCGACTTTCCAGAAGTTTTCATCATCATCCTGCATTACCTCATGTGTCCGTTCCAAAACAGCCTAGGGTGTGTTGCGCCACACGTGCAGCTTTTTATGTGCACTGCAAACACACGTTTACTCGTTATCAGATGACAGCTTTGAAATGAATTCATGTTTTCTAAACTCTTCACTGAGAAGCATAAAATGACTACAAAAAGGCATTTATTGGGTTAATGTATGAAGGAAAATGTTTTCCTGTCTTGGGGGTGGGTGGAGGAACGTTGACGCTTGGAGGCTTATGAACCCGCAAGTCAAACAGTAATGAAAACAGTTGTGACCTGATTTTGAGAGCTGGGAAACGAGACGTAAAGTGGATGGGGAAGGGAGTTTTTTTTTTCATTTTTTTATTTTGGTAGGCAAAAGTAAGGACAAAGAATGCCATGCAACACTGTTGCTGCATGCATGCTTGCCTTTTGTGTCTCCTTTTGCATTCTTAGGCTTGATTGTTTTCCATTTTCTCCATATTACCTCCACTCTGTCATCATATCTAAACAGGGCCAACCCGTCCGGTAAAGACTAGCTGTCACCCCAGGGAACAAAGTTTTAGCGCTGGCTCTTTGGAGCAGGAAGCTGGCATAAGGCCAATGGTGGAAAATCTATAGTGTGTTGCATAATATAAACATATCTTTACTTCAGTTGAACTCTGAGGAGACCTGGCAGCTGTGAGTAAACGGAGGGCACTGTGAGCTTTTGCACTGTGGAAGTGTGTTTGTTGGGCATTTTGAGTGTTTGTTTTATGGTTCTTGGGACTTGCCAAATAGACCCTTGTTTTGTTTCTTTTAAGGATCAGAGTGAGAGTCGTGTGAAGGAGGCCAAGGAGGGCTCAGGGTTATACTCAAACACAACTCTGTGGCTTCTCCCTTTGGCTCAGGCAGCCAGTAACTACTATCCTGCTCCAGCAGCACCATATTCTGGGCCCAAGTTCAGATATAAACTTTCTGCTCTGTTTAGGCCCAAAGAAACAGCTCCAAGATCTGTGGAAAGTTGTATCTTTCAATGGAAATTTCAGTGCAGAGTGAGAATTTGGCTGCAAGTGCTGAGATAAAAAGCAAAGATTGATCAGATTTATTTCTATCTTGAGAGTCTTTGCTTCTAATATTCATTACGACAGTTCATAAATTTGCTTCAGTTCCTGCTGTCGGCTACTGACTCGCTTTATTTATGAACACAGGAACTTCCAAAGTTGAACGTCCAACCAAAATGCTTCAAATATCATGCTTGTCACTGTAGGTTAAGAGTCATCCATATGTGAAAGTCACACAACCCATCAGCAGGTCTTGTGAGACTCCGCTTAGAGAAACTTGCCAATAAACACAGCACATTTATCTCTTTTTATGTATTTAGTCTTTATTTCTACTTCAAAGGGAAATATGTTGGGTATAGAACACTTAAACAGACAATATGAACTGATACACCAAATGCCAGTGAGGTCAGTTACTTTTTTTTTCTTGACTCAAAGGATGACTAAGGACAAGAGAAAGCAGTTCAGCTTTTATTTCCAGGATCTGTGTTTACATCTGCATCTGAGACACAACCTAGACGATAGATAGATAGATTTACGAACAAACCTATTTTCATGTGAAGTATTGGAACAGATGCTTTTTTTTCTGTAAAGCGCTTTGTGACAGCTTAGGCTGTTTGAAAGCGCTATGTAAATAAAGTTGAGTTGAGTTGTATTAATTTAATTCAAATACTGTAATAAATAATGTCTATATGTCTCTATTTCGTATGGAGTTTGAGTTTCTAATACAACACCGGTGAACACACAAAACAACCTGCCAAAAACAGAAAAACACATGGAAGGTTTTCGACTGGCCTGGTAAATCTCCACACTTTAACCCTGTAGAGCTCAAGTGGCTCACTTTCCAAATCAAAGCTTCAGGTAAAGCTTGAAAATTCATCACAAAAGGAAAATGTAATAAATGTAAAGTTATTGCAAACAATTTGGAATTATATGTTAATCAAGTTCTCCACTGTAGTCTACAGGGAGTCTTCGAGTTATGCCGTACGCGACCTACATCTTTACTGTCTTCGACTTTACTGTGCCCGTCCCTCTTCTGTAGCACCTTCTTTTTTGTTAATTTCTGACGGTAATGACGCCATTTTAAAGTTATTTAAAGTTGTGTTATTTTTATTTCCAGCAACGGGACTCCATCGAGCAGGTCGGCTCGACATCAGGCGCGTCACATTTCCGTGTTTAAGTTTTCATTAGCTCCGCTCTGCACGGAATGTCCATGCGGAAACCCAAAATATTGGTTCCGGCTCTTCCGAATCGCACAAATATAGATTTTTTAAATTACTCTACTAGGGGTGTTAAAAAAAAATCGATTCGGCGATATATCGCGATACTACATCGCGCGATTCTCGAATCGATTCAATAATAGGCAAAATCTTTTTTTTTTTTCTTTTTTTTTTTTTTTTTTTTTTTTTTTTTTTAGGATTCACACCTTAAGCATGGAAGAATGTTATATGAACGGAACATTAAGCCTTAATATTTTATTTTAATGCTGTTTAAACATGAAACAGATTACAACCTCTATAAGACTGAAATTTCAGATAAATAAATAATACATTTTCATATAAATCTTACACTCTACAAGCTTACTGATTAGTATTTTCTAAATTTGAATGAAAAAAAATCGCAACAATCGACTTAGAAATTCGTATCGGGATTAATCGGTATCGAATCGAATCGTGACCTGTGAATCGTGATACGAATCGAATCGTCAGGTACGAGGCAATTCACACCCCTATACTCTACAAAGTATTTTGATGTAAATATCGGCTTTAACGGTGAAATCCGACTTAAGTCAAAATTCGGGTTGCATTGCCAGCATAGGAACTTGAAAAGTCCTTGTATTTGAAGTCGATATGTCTCAATACTTTTGCTTTCCTAAAACTTTTTTTTAGTAATGCTTCCTTTTAAGTTGTGTGTCAGATGTAGATGTAAATACCTGAAAATAAAGCTATGTTGGTTTGCTGTCCTATATTCAATATTTGATGTAAAACCCAATTATTTTCAGATTCAAGCAAATATTTTGGACCTCACTGTTCCAATATTTTTGGACACGAGTACACATCTAAGCTAAAACAAAAAAACATTTAGCTTAAAAATCTTGCAAACAACTTCCTGCTACTTCTGCATTCTGTTTCTATTGGGCGTGTTCAGGAAGTGAGTAGTTTTACTTTATTTTAATTGTATTGTAGCGTGGTTAACTTCTCTTTAAAAATAATAATGAGCTATGAAGTGTCCCAGGTCGGACTGGGTTGTACTTTTGAGATTCCACATATTCTCAGAATGATATTCCTGTTAAATGTGCATACGTAGATACATGTGTTGATGCGTGATTGGCGGTCAAGCTGGTGTTAGTCCCCTCCGCCGCCAAATTTTGAGATAAAATCCGAGTGAAACTCAAACTGGGCTCATTATGGTCATCATCTGGAATAAGCGCAATCATCCTCATCATCCACCACCTGTGGAAGTGCTTCAAGAGTTGCCTGTCACGGTTGCATACTTGCTACCCAGTCTTTGTCTTGTTTTTCCCCTTTCAATGTGCACACCTGAATAAAACTATTTCAGAGGAAGAAAAAGTTAAGAGTCATGTGGGGACCACAAATGGACCGAATATTGCAGCCAGGCTTTGGAGATTTACGATGAAAGTGAAGAGGGATGTGTGGGCGGGAATTCAAAGGTGCATGTTTTTTTAATACTTGGAGTAGCTGAAGGCCTTGAGAATGGAGTGGAAAAACTTTTAAAAAAAATGTCTGTGTTATTTCTCTCCCTTTCAGCTCAGGAAAAAAGAGATTAAAAAAAGAGAGGGAATTTGGCGGGAAGGAAGGAGGCGCACTCTTTTTCATAATCATATTAGACTGGGGTCCACTATATCTTTTTTTTTTTTTTTTCCTCACCGCACAATTAGTGTGATTTACTTTCAGTCAATCAGTGCATGACGTGTTTAAACACATTTAAAACAGACTATGTTGCTGTTTGTGTTCTCCCTTTCCTTTGAAGCGGAGCATGATTAAAACAGACGATATAGGCATATTGAATTTCCCAGTGGATTGGAAGGAATGCAAAATGCATCATAACTATATTATATGAATTTAGAGCGGTTTGTGTTGCCAAGCCTCTGGAAACAGGAGAGACTTCAATTTCCACAAGTTACACAAAAGAACCTTCGTCCCGCAAAGAGGCAGATACCACAACTGCAACAACACAAAAGGATATCTGACACTGTTGGACTATATTTGACATTTTCATAGGCTGCACAAGTACCAAATCTTTTGCTTCATAAAAAGGCATATTTTCTCCTTTTTAATAGAGGAAGCATCTACCACTACCAAAAAATATTTCTGCCTTTTTGTTTGCGTATGTGGATGTGTGTCCGGGTTGTGCAGAACCCGTTTGACATTTTTGTTGTGAGGGACGTGCGTTGCTGGTGGGACTTTGGTCCGCACAATCCCTCCTCTGTTAAAACAATGCGGCAGTTGTCCTCTCTAACCTAATTACTCCCTCCAGGGGGAGAAAGGCAACAGCACCAAATCCCATAGTTAGGAGCGCTGATCTGGGCCCTTCTGCAAGAAAAGACCTCATTCAATTTTCTCCCGCCTTCATGTACAGGCACACATTTGATAGTTTTCACGGATGTGCAATTTAACTGGAAAAGAGGTTAAATGTGCTCTTAAGTGTAGTCAGATTCTTCTTTTACCATTTGTGATTATCACTGATGATGTCATAGGTTTCTCAAGTTTTGGGTAACACACCAAGATGAGTGCAATGAAAGATTATGCTGGCAGGAGGGGACAAAACCTGCAACATACAAAAGAAATAAAATGTAAACCTGAAACGATCTTCTTTGAATCACCAGTAATCGAATTGGGGATTTTTATTTATTTTTTTGCTCCAAAGTTGTCCTTCCTGTCTAATCTTTCTTTGCTGCATGCTGTCACTTGTTGGCACTAGCGTTGCATTTTGAAAATGTTGATACTGTCAAATCCATCAAGGAAGCTCACAGAGGAAGGTGAGAAATGGGTTGGTGAAACACTACACAGTTTTTTTCCCCCCGACTCTTTTCCTTCCCCTGGAAGATCTATAAAGCTATTGTATCGAGCTTTGTGAAATGTATTCATCCATTTTCAATGAAATGAAGTTAGGAAGAGTATACTGTTGTGAGGAAGAATGGATAGAAGTGAGTTTTTCAAATGCAGTTGTTACGGGTTCCTCATTGGGATACCATGAGTGTTTTTGTAGCACAATAGTGTGGTTGGGTCAAATTACTTAAGAATGGGAACAAATTCAAATAACACTGCAGCGCTGAGCACACCTACACGTTTATTAAAAATATTGTTTCCTTTCTGTAAATGAGATTGTCACTGTTCACACACAAAAATGTAATATTTCAATAATAATAATATTAATATTAATAATAATGTATTGTTAAAAAATAAAATATATTAGACCAAACAGAATAATTTATAAAAACAGCCTTTTAAAAGGTGATGCCCAATTTTGTCAGACAACTATTAGTTAAATTGTTCATTGTGGCTGCAGTTTTCAGTTGTTAAATTTATAGCATGTTGTT